>NC_056731.1:1020579579-1020842079 GCF_019279795.1 Protopterus annectens | reverse complement strand
GGGCCATAGAGTATGCATTAAGTACTGTGATCTGTAGTGTGAAAAACTAGATAGGTAGAGGTTTTAATCTCATTGCAGCTAACTTGAGGGTACACTATGCAGTGCTTTGTAAACAGTAATTGCAAGTGGCACTATTCTCACTGTAACCAAGTAGGTGTGTGTGGAAGTTAGTCAGTGCATTTTACATCAGCCTATGGGATCATAGGATCATTGGAATTTACTAGGCTAATGGCTCTAGGGCCCCTTACAATCCTAGCCAAGTTCTTACCCTTATTTACATGATCAGCACATATTGCCCCTGCCCAACAGGGACACAGGCAGAACCCCCATGGCAAAGTTATGGTCACCCATCCAATCATACAGACTGCATCTGAAGACGGCCAATGCTCTGCTTGACATTAAGTGGGAGTATGTTCCAAAGGTTTGTTAAACTCTGGTAGATATATCTCTCCCTCCAACATGCTTTATTGATATCACATACCAGGTTAAGGTCCTTACAGCAAGTAATCTGTGTTCCATTTGACTTAAGGATATACAGCATTTCCAATAAAGCAGGGTCACAGATTGCCTCATATGCAAGGCAGAGATCACCTCTGAGCAGTCTGTATGAAACAGACTAAAGTGACCTTGATTTCAGATGATCCCCATAGGACAGATGCTGAAGACTTGAATTTTTCTTGTGAGGAACCTTTGCGGTCTCTGCAATTACCACTGGTCTTTGGAAACGTACATAACAAAATGGCCATTGCACTCAAATATTGGCCTGATGAGGGAAGAATTCATGCAAGTTATAACTGAGTCATATTCAGGTGACAGTGCCCTCAGTTATGACATGAGCAAGATATAATGCCCTTCATACCACTGTGGAGACATAGTGATTTAGGGTAAGGTAGGTGTAAGCCTGTGTCCCAGGTTTATATGCCCAGGTCTCTCACCCCTGAATATGTACTTAAGGTGTTGCTATTGATGAGCTACTTAGCATGAACATTGCTATTATTAAAGGAATGATGCTACATATATTTGCATGGAGTTTAAGGCCATGAGTGAGGCAACAATCATTTGGTAATATATGACCCTCTTGTAGAATGCTGACATAATTTGGAGATTCTATGACCCTCACAGTTTTCAGGCATCATCCAACTTTGTCAGCCACAGACATTCACATTGTGTTTGTACATCAGATAAATGGATTCCAAATATTACAGGACCCAGGACTGAACCATGTGGTACACAACTGGTTACAGCTCTGCTTTTGGAGGTGGATACCTCTATTCTGACTACATGAGTTCTAGCAGTGAGCCAGTCAGTGACCCATCTAATGATATTACTGTTGATGGGTAGTTGGGTTGGTTTATCAATGGTACCTTAGTGGCAGATAGTGTCATATGGCTTGGCTAAGTACAGGTGGTTGTATGCACAGATGTCCTTGCATCCATGCCATAGGTGACTGCTTCAGAGATCTCTGCCAATTTTAACAGGCATGATCTCCCTTTCATAAATCCAAATATTTTATGGTCAAGTGTTTGTAGATTACTTATATCTTTATTGATAAGGTCCATGATGATTTGACACATGACCTTACAGTATGGCTAGTCAGGCTATTAGGTCTCTTGTTCCCATGGTTATTGGATGCACCGGCTCTGTGCAAGGGGATAACAGTGGCCATTTACAGCCAACTAAGATGCAGCTGGTGGTTACAGTATGATTACGAAGAGTTTCCAGTGGTGTTAGTAATCTATGTTGAATCTCATATAGGACACAGCCTGGGATGTTAGCAGGTGCAATTGATGCTGTGTTTGTCACCTTAGAGAGGCCATTTACTACCTGCTCTTTAGAGATACAAGGCATGTGACAGGTTGTAGAGATGTCACGGTGTATGTGTGGTGGGGACAGAGGAGTGCAGTTGTCAAAGAACTTGTCAGCCAACAGGTTAGCTACATCTACAGGCTCATTATTATTAGTATCATTAACTACTAATTTGGCAGCAATGTGAGCCTTTCCTTTTATGTTACACATGTAAACACACAATGCCTTTTGGCTGTCCTTTGAGGAGGAGGCTAATTTTCTCCCACACTTTGTTTTGCAGGACTTCACAACAATACATATTTTCTTATTTAAGCTGAGGATGGAGTGCTTCCATTTAAGTGGAGCTCCCAACCTCTTAATGTCAAACACTAATGTCTACCTCTTATTGTAAAGCCTGCTAATGACAGTTGTCCACCACACAGGTTTTCTGTTCCATGAGCAGCTTGTTTTGCCCCTGTCAGATATAGGTGAGTCAATGCAGTTATACAGGTGCTTGTATAAAGCATTGGTGTAGAGCTCAGCAAAGTTGCCTGTGCCATCTGAGGGGGGTGCAGTCAAGCTATTTATACAATCCCATAGGAGATTATAATCTGCTTTGTTGAACTTTATTACTTTATCTGCTGCAAAGGGGGTGTCAGGTGTGATACTTACTTTGAATGAGACCCATTTGTGGTCAGATCTCACCATGGAGGACCTCACAGTGAAGGTTTTACAGTGGTCTCCCATACTGGTAAGCACCCGATCCAGTACATTGGCTCCCCTTGTGTGGATGTCAACCCAATGGTCCAGGTAATTTTAGTTAAGCAAGTCAACTAACCTCTGGGCAAGTGAGTTTGAGCACTAATAATCTACCCAGCTGGGTAGCTAAAGTTACCCAAAACCATCTTTTTTTGATGTATCTTGATAGACTCAAGTAGATGCATATAAGCACAGTGGGTGTCCTGATTTATGGAGTTGCTCCTGTATCTAGCAATGGCTTGATTAGGTACCCTTCAAGAAGTCAATAGCACCTGTAGTTTCTCCAGGGAATCATACTATCTAACCAATCTGGATGTGTATCTATCTTTAATGAATATGTATACACCACCTCCATTATTATGCACACTTTAAGTTTGAGGTCTGAAAGTGTGGAAGGAGGTGTAGCCTGGTATGGCTGTGGTGCTCTCCAAAGCCTCGATCCAAGTGTCTGTGACTGCACACATGTCTGCATATTCCAAGGAAGGGACAGCTTCCAGTGAGTGGAGTTTCATGTTGACATTCCTAGCATTAACAGCATAACTGTGATGCTGTTTGTAGATGGTGTTTTCTCATTGGAAAATCTCTGCCTTGACACACCACCTAAAAGGTGCACTATGAGTATGGCAACAGCCTTGGTCAGTAGCCAAAATCCCAGGAGTGACAGATGAAGACCATTTCTGGAAAAACATTAAGGTCTGTTGAGCAGGTCATTCCAAGCTGACAGATAGTGGATCCCCTTACAATGACACCACACACTAAGGCAATTATTGAAGTCAGTCATTTTCCATTTGCACTGAGCCATCATCCTAGCTGATGGTAAAATGCAGCTCAACGCCAAGGGCATTCCTGCCTGAGACACATAATCTGTAAGCTCAGTCATGTCTCTGCAGACAGACCAGAGAGGTATGTCTCAAGTTGTACACACCAGCAGGAACTATGACATAGTCATAACAGTACCTGATGTTGATGGACTTGAGTGCATGTGTGATTTGACATATCCTGGCACCTGAGTGCATGTGTGATTTGACATATCCTGGCACCTGACAGAGAGCTGACAATGACCTTTCCCTTATGTAGCCTGATGAGAGGAAAATCAATGTGTCTCATGATGTAATCACCTATGAGTAAAATGTTTGATTTTGTGTTTTGCCTTAGGTGTTTGACTGGTGAGACAGTGGTGCATGAGCTATTATTTGAACTGTGTGCTACAGAGGTATGATTATGTGTAGCGAGGTTATGTTTGGGTTTCTAAGGTGTCTGGTGTTTACTTTTGTCTCTGGTAAGGACCTACGCACATGTATGTATGTGTGATGTGGGTTTGGGTGGAGTAGGTGGAGAGGTGTGCATGTTGACAACCTGCTCATTGTTATACGTACTGACTGGTGTATGAGAGGGCATGGATGCAATGTTTCTAATATATAGTCACATCTGTCACATGTTGTGTTTGTGTGGAGTAGGACTAGAGGGTTAGGAATGCTTTCCACATCTCATCAGCAGTCAGTAATAATGCCATTAGCAATAGATTCTTGCTTGTATAAATGTCACAACAGGCCAAGGTTAGGCAGTGGCCTGACAGAAGCTTAAATTTAACATGTTATCACCCTTATGTTGTCATCCTAAAGTAAAACAGTACCTGACAGTGTGGCATAGAGTTATCATGGAAATGATCATTAAATATGTAGTACACCTACAGAGACTGGACCAAACCCAGTTTGGTTGTGTCAAGGGCAGATAATGCCTACCCTACCTGGTGGACCTCATTGAGTAGTAAACAAAGCAATGGATGAGGGAAAATGATTCTCTCCACCTACCATGGCCTGACAAGGCATCTGTCACTATTAGGCCATCAGGCATTGTGGACAAACTGTAGAGTTAGTTACAAACTATTATGTCAGCCAGTGGATAGCCGAGTGGCTGGCAGACATCATCCAGGACAATAGCAATGGGGAATCCACTGCTACAATGAGGCCAGTCACCAGTGGTCTCCCTCACAAATCATTCCTGGGACTGTTCCTTCTAGGCATTTACTTCTCTGCATTCACTGTCACTGTCATTGGCCTCTGACTAACTAAATTTGCAGATGATGCAAATTAGGCGTTGTCATTGAATCCCACACTGACTCAAAAGTTATCCAGGATGGGCTGATACAGACATTCAGTTGTTGTCAGAGCCATGTACTAACACTAAATGCCAAGGAATGCATAATAATAGCCCTTGGGAAGTCATCCACCACTGGTAGCTATCATACTGACTGCAAACTTCTAACAATTGACCCAGTAGTCAGGGACTTATGGACACATGCATAGTGATCTAGCCTCTGACTGTTACGGGTCGGTAATATTTGTGGATTCATTCTATGTTGCACAACCCATAAACAAAGCTATGGCATGTAAATCCAAGAAAGTCATTGTACCACTGTATTCAGCATTCATCACACCAATCACTGAGTGCAATGCCACCTTTGGTATGCAACTAACCAGGCATATCTGACAACTGTAACATCCACAGAGTTTCCACAGTAAACCAATACACAGTGTAAATAACATGTCCTGTGCAGATTGCATCAAGGCTGTAACTGTGTATTCTTTGTCCAACATGCTTTGAAGTGGAGGTGTATGCCTGCCATGCAGGAAGGTATCAGACCTCACTGTGTACCTCTTGCATATCCAAGAAAGGACAAGCATGGGAGTTACCTGTTCTACACACCTACACCTTGACAATTGTATAAATAGGACATGCTGGAGAGACGGGTATGTAGACCAGAGACTACACCCAATGTGTAACAGGCTCCCCATCCATGTGAAGCAGAGTTCTGTCTTACCACAAATCATGTGCAAGTTACACAATAGAATGGGGAACACAGCAATGATAACTGCTTTAGAACAAATGTCTCTAATGGACACACAGAAACTGTAGGTGGTTAATTTCCCATGCCCCAACTTGTACATGTCTTAGCTCCCAAAACTCTGCTTACACTTATGAAGGGTATCAGACCTTGTCAGAGTTTAGAGATGCATGGCTAGGCTGAAAGAAGCCCCTGTTTTTGTTAGCCTATTATATACATATGAACCTATGGAGCCATGCACCTGTACTGTTTTACCTTTTTGATGACATTTTTCTTCTGTGCTGTCATTCCATCCTGTGCTCTGACATTGATGGGTTTATTGCAGATGTGTACCCATAGGTGTGTCCTACACAGTCCTGAAAATGAAATGTAAACAGTTCCATGAGACACCTTTCATTGTGTGACTACACAGCCATTACAACAGCATCCAATATAATGTACACAAAACAATGTATTTTACTCTTTACAAATGGCAGCGTACAATATCTGTGACTGACCAGTACAAGTAGCATGTCAAAGGTAACAATGGATGAAACAAATGCATATTAATTGAGATAGTCACCCTGTGCATCAGACACATAGCTTCATTTCCCTGCATCAATGACAAGGATGACAGGGATCTGGCACAGGTACTATCTCTTGCACAGGGTGTTCATAGAATTCATAGAATTCATAGATCAGTACTAAGCTAACTGCCCTTGCAAGCCATTTTAAGCCTAGCCAGTTATCCCTTGTGAGACTCAAACCCCACACCTTGTGTTTGTAAGGCAAACACCTTAACCATTAAGCCACCCTCCCAACCCCTGTTGTATAGAGGGCAGGAGGCCTAGGCTGACCCAATAGGTTGGCAAGCATATGTGTGTGAGTCAGAAAGGGAAGCAGGCAAGAGGGACCATGTAAATGTAGCTTGTGTGTTTGTAATTGACCTGAACGTGACACTCATGTGTTTGTGTCTGTGTGAATACAGCCAAGCTCAGTGTTAGCCCTATGTGTCTGTATGTTGAACAGCTTTGAGATGTGAATGGTAGAGTTGACAGTTTATCATCTCTGCCCCCGAACATGAGAACGGGCTCTGCCAGGAGTTCCAGTGGCACCTCCATGCCCAAGGTCAGATGCTGGGCTACCACCTGAGGGTGACTGCTGTCTGCTGGGACTGTGTCCTCCATGGGAACACACAGGACAATGAGCCCAAGGCCTGTCACATGTTGGTGTGGACAGCACAATCCAGCACTAGATGTACTAACACTAAAGGAGTGTGATTGTGCCTGGCCATGTGGACTCTCAGCAGATGTAGTTGCTGACCTCCATCCATGAGTCCAATGCTCAACTCCAATCAGATGTTCCATCACAGACAATGTGCTTTCTAAGACAGATAGCATGTGATGTGTTTCAGACCAACGTCTTTTCCAGGATATTAGAAATCTAGTGGAGGAAGTCATGGATGTCAGACTGTGCTGCATCCATAACCTTGAGCATTCATGTGGAGTTCCTTTTGGAGCATGCTTTTGTCTCCATGATGGCCCTAAATATTACGCCAAGTGACACGTGATGAGACACCTGCAACAGGTGGTGGAGAGCTTCTACAAACACTCCAATCAATCCACCTGTTTGGATCCTTGCCAACTATTTGGCTATGGCCAGTGTTGACACTCAATGCAGCCACAGTAGCCACACTTCCCTGCTCAATGTCCCCACCCTCCGACTGTCCAATATCTGTGGCTCATGGGACTGGGTATACATAGGCATACTGACAGTGTGCAATGATAACGAGGGCAGATGAAGGATGTAAACCTCTGTGACATATTCAGCCCCTACAAACCCCAGCTGTGCCTCACTTTGGCCACCATCATCATCAGAGTCTGAAGAGACAGTAACATTAAGTTAAGAAGGGGATAAAGACCAACCTTTACTGGTCACCTGTGATATAAAGGTAAAAACATCACATTACTACCTGCACTACTATGCTCTGCAGTTGCAATACATGTTAAGCTGTATGCACTGCTGTCACTATTACAGTCTTGTATAACCCACAATTTGATATAGTAGGACATGAGAACATTATTTTCTAACCCAAATCTTGAAGTATTTGAAAACAGATCTTTAAACTAGACTCTCATGAGCAAAACATAAATTATGTACACTGCTGACATTTTGCAGAACTCTGCACAGTTTACTGGTATGGTCATCTGAAAATTCCTGACAATACTGTCAAATCAGTCACTTTGGTCACACCTACAAGGCATCGGTATGACCCTAATGTGTGTACAGTCAGAACACAAATGCATATTTGTCAGTCATGCAGACAGTACAGCAATCCAGCCAACAGGCCTGGGATGACACTTTAGCTAATACCTTGAAGAAATTCTACATCTCTGACAAAAAATGTTTTGAAATTACCAGCAGGAGGAGCATGGCCTCTTCCTATTCCTGATGGTACCGAAAAGCATTTGAGGGAGAGGTAATGTAAACTGCAGAGCATGTTAAAGCATAACATTGGTATTACATCCAAATATCTCACATTTACAGTAGCTGCTATGTTAACATGTATGTGAGTCACAATCCCTGCATAAGCTTAAAATTGCAGCTAACCTCCTTTCCCCACCCCATAAAACATGGGAAACCAATGTAAAACCATGTACACCCTGACACACTAAGTGCTACAGTATTCCAATGCTGATCCAAATAAGCATACATGGATGCTCCTCTTGTGTGGAAATGGTGGCACCCATATCCATGACATATTGTGTGATGGATGCCTGGAAGCTGTCCTGTGTTGCACGGTTCACTAGGAATTCTTCACTGGCTGACAGACATTGTTCCACTGTAGACCCACCACCAGTGACCAGATAATCCTTGGCCATGTCCACTGCCTGCCTGTGTGCTGATTGGATCATGTTTGTGGCACAGTGTCACACCTGCTCATATGTGTGATTCTGGTGACCCACAGCATTTAAGTTATGGACCAGTTTGTTCCACAAAGCTTGTTGCTCTTGCTTACTTGCTCTCCTTCTGGACAGCAGAACTTGGCAGTGTTGTCTTAGCGCCTCAATTATGAGGTTGTTTTCTACTTCAGTGAAAGGTGGGCAGCATCTGGTGTGCATGATATCACCTGAAATACAAAAAAATGAGAACACATGTCAGGATCGCATATGTGGGTGTACAGCATCTACAGATGTAGCAATAAAGAAAGTCTATCAGTATTCCCCACTTGATTACACATCTCATGTGCAACAGTGTGCCAAATATACAAAGGGTGTGGAACCAACTAGGATATTAGCAATAATGACTTACTCCTGTTTGTGCCATGACAGATACTCACATATGATCATGCACCCAACTTGTAGTATGGCCCATAGCAGGAAACCCCCCCCATAACATATGCATAAAATACAATGCCAAACAAATAGCTGTGTAGTATTACAACTGTAACCAGGAGATTTGTCTCCATATTAACAGACATCATTATACTCTTGCTGTAGTCTATATCCCATGTAGGTGTTAGACAGCTGCAGATTAACAACATGTCATCTGGACAGTTCTAAGAAAGGCTTACTGATGTAATCCTCATTCCCCTAAGTATATTCAAACATATGCATCACATTGGAAACAAAATGGTTACATACATGATGGAGTACAATACTCCTCTGTTGAAAGATGCCGATATATAAGTGTTGTGATAACAAGTTCTCCATAGAAAGTAACTCTTACGCACAATGGTTCCTCTAGCTAGGAATTAGTCATTAACAGATGATTGCCTCTGAACCAATCTGTGGTTCAAGAATGCTAGCTGCAGCATACACAGCTGATATGCAGTATAATCATGAAATCCTGTACAACTATTCAATAAGCTATATGGTCTCTATGTATAATCCATCCCATTTTTCATATGTTGGGGTGGAAAGTACTAGGGTAAAGATACTCTGTCCCACAAAAAGAATGTGTGTAGTACATACTTATTACATACAGATATGTGTGCTACAGGTTGCAGCTAATGCTGCTGCTGCAGACAATAAGCTTACTTAGAGAGGCTGCACAATGTGGAGGACAACAGCACTTATGAATAACGGCGTGACCTGAGGCAGCCTTGGTGTACAGACAGAGCCTGATTGAGGGAACCCATCCCCCATTAAATTGAAGTGTGTGTTTAAGCTAAGTATGTTAGCCAAAGGTACCAGTAACAGAGGAAAAGGCAATATGGTTATTGTATCCTAGAACAAGGTAGGGGGTACACTTACCATTATGTCAACCCTTTGGATGACCACCAAGTCATGTGTTATGTTATGGTAGTCATCTGAAATGTATGTGCTGGCAACCCCATGCTTCTAACATGACCTCCAGATGTGTATGTTACTTGTGCAGCTGTGGGTATCTGTAATATCAGTAGCAAATCAGTGTGTGCTGCAGACAGATATTACGAGGCCTCATTTGAATTGCATACTTCAAAATCCTCTGTGAATGCATAATAATGCATGACCTGACACTCTATGCACTTTCTAGTGTTGTGATAGGAATATGGTGACTGCGTTCCTATCTGTAGGCCTTTGACTTCTGTCATTGAAAAGCATATATTCCATCTGTACTGCTTTGGATGGATAAATATGAGACAAGACAGTCATACATATCAGAATTCATAATGGTAATTTGCATATACATGTATTTAAAATGCTAGATACTACTGAATTTGAACCCAAGACCATGTGAACCAGAAATTCATGCTTTTAAAGCATTTAACAGACTGAACTACTGAATCACTACTACAGCATATGTATTTTAAATACATAATTGCACACTTACATGCTGCTACACACCTCAGTTACATCTATTATTATGGGTAAGGCTTTATAAATGCCTATTTTTCAATTAATATTTTAGCAGCTGTATTTTTATATGTTGCAGATATAATTGCACAGTTACCTGCTGTTAGATACCTCACTTGCATACATTACTATGAGTCTGACTTTAAAGTAATTTATTCCTATATCAGATTCCAAGTTACATTCCCATTTTTCTATTACTCCTTTATCAAATTTGCATGACACAGCATGATGCACAACATTGCTTAAACATGCTTAATGACAGGAAAATGGCAAATATTATTTTTTGCTTAAAACACATCTGTTAGTCAACAGCTGTGTGGCTTGAGGGGCTGATGCAATGGTCCTGGGTTCAAAATAGGGTGCAGGTGTACTTTTTCAATGTCATTAATATTTTTCACAAACATATATCAATATAGCATCATTTAGCTTAGCTTAGTGATGGTGTGCATCACACAGCGTCTTGCAAAAAATCTTTAAAGAGATGAAAAATGGGGAGATAGGACAGTGGTAAAATAGGTACAACCACGGGAAAAACATAGAGAAAGGCAGGTAGGTATATGCAGGAAGGGTACAGGAAAGAAACATAACTATCCATTTCTTCAACAACAACAACTGTGCACTTTAACAGATTTTTTAGCTGAATTTGAACTGTTACTTACCCCACAGAGAGAGAGGGGTGAGATGAGGACAACATAAGTGCATGGACAAGCCAATTGGATCAATTTCAGTGTATCCAGTGGACCATGTGTGTGAAATGGAGAGTTGTGTATGACACGGTATTTTCTTTTTGGAACAGGTGCCCATTTTATTTTTCTTAAGGTGAGTGTGGAATGTTGGGGAAGGTACACAAGTATGTGTGGAGGAGGCAAGTTCTGTAGAAGCTTTTGCAGACAGACAAGGCAACAGACAGAGTTGGCCTGTGACACACGAGGGGGTGAACACCTTGGTTGGGGAGGGTATTGTAGAATCCCAGTCCCATGGACATCAGACATGATAGCAGTGTTACTCATATCCTCACCTATGGGACTGTCAGCACTGCACCTTCACCAATGCCTGGGGTGAAAATGCCACACCAGGATGGACAGCATATTCTCCATATGGTGTAGGCTTGCACTAACAGTTCAGTGCAGCAGCCCGTGCACTATGCCTGGCAGTTAATAGCAGCTGACAAAAGCACCCCCTCCACTTCCACTACCAGAGGGGGAGACCACCCACAGCCTGTGGGGCAGAAATTCCAGATGGAGTAGGTAGTGCAGGGGGAACAGAGGGGGTGCCACCAGGCTGCAGCCCAGACATGCCAGGCCCCGGTGTCACAGCCATGATTGCCGAGGTATGTGAGTCACCTGGAACCAGCTTACCTTGTCATTCTGTGGTAAATTAAATACAGTATAAACATAAAGTAAAAATAAATATAACCAACAAATGTAATTAATAGCATAATAGAAAAAATATTGAGTAATGAAAAGAAATAGGAAAGAATATAATGAGGAAAAGAACAATAAATAATGTAAATGAAACCACTATAACAGCAAAGCAATATTAAATTACACATGAGGCCAACATAATAGGTAATTAAAATAATATATTAATGTCAAATCATAATAATAAATATAATTAATAGACTAAAGAAGAGAAGGAATGAGATGAGAGACAAATAAAAGAACATTAGTAACTTCACGGATAATATAACTACACAGACTACAACTACTACATGCTTCTAGATATGTTAGATTTCAGTTGTGAGAATAGTGACTGTGTATATTGCATAGATGATGTTGCACCTACATATTTCTCAACCTGTTAGCATGGGACATTATTGGACAAGCACTACCAAATGGTGGTTCATAGGCATAATTACTAGGAACATTTTTGCACAGTGTGCTCATAAATTAGTAGTAAGGTGTTCTGATGACAGATTTGCCATTAAATCACATTCCAAGTAATGTCATATTATCTGCAAATCAAGGACCATAAATATGGAGCAGTGGTCACTACATTCTGCAAAAATCATGACAGTTGAGAGGTATGTTCATGTGCACTAATTACACTAGAGATCTAGTAATTTCTCAGTTGCCTGGCATGGGATTAAAACCCACCAGCATTGACTACAGGAATAATATGCACTTTATTTGAATATAATGAATTATCAAAGCACCATCTACTTTAAAACATTTATTGAGACGTGTGAAATCATACATTTACACACATGTATAGCTCTGTCTGATATCAGATAGGAACCCACAGGCAGTGACAACAAGAATAATGAACAGTTTATTTGAAAACATTACTTATCAAAGCACCATCTCCTTTTACACTTTATTGGTTAATTTTGCTTCGAATCTGGAATTTACACACATGTATTATCTGTCTAGGACTTCTGTTAACTTACCCATATAACACCAGATAAACAAACTACTAAAAAATAAATGAAGAAATGGCTTTGCAGATGAATGAGCGAATCGAAAAACTGATTTTAAAACTTTTAATGTGAGCGCTTTCGTCAGAAACAGTGCTCTAACTTCTTCGGACAAACAAAGACAACCACAGCAAGCTTTAAATACAAAACCCAATTAATTAATTAACTCATATTAGGAATAAAAAAGTAATCTATTATTTAAAGTTGCAGTCTTCTAGAAGTACATTTATATACCAAAACTCATAAAATCAATTTCTTATAACTTGTTTAAACATATTAAAACCATTTTTAAAAACTTTTTTTGAAAAAAAAAAAAAAAAATATATATATATATATATATATATATATATATATATATATATATATATATATATGTTAAAGACAGTTATAGTCATTAAATCATTGTGGATACTCAAAAAAACGCATTGTATAAAAAGGAAATATGTAGGAAAGCCCATATGTATAAGCAATAAATAAATCAATCAATCGTGATGTCAGTGATTACTCTAAAGGTAATGCCTATCCACCACCTCCAGTAGTTCCAGCATATCTTACCAATTCAACTAGCCCTACTAACCAACACCCACTTGATGATGCCAATAGCAGAAATCAAGTTAGTGAGGGTGAAGATTATGTTAATGCTCAAGTTGAGCCAGCTCCTCTGAGACGTAGTGAAATAATTCAAAATAATGAACAAAATAATGCACAATCTAACCATTATAATCAACAAAGAGAGGCAGGCAACAATACTAACAATGGAATTGGACAGCAGGTTTTTCAGGCAGCTCGAGGGAACCAGTGGAACCAATGGAATCAGCAGAACAACACAAATCAAGCCCAGAGAAGGAAATGACAGAACAGATGGAGGAAATGAACGAACATGTCCAACTTGTTCCACAAATACATATAAGTGTGGAGGGAGACTTTAAAATTTATAATTTTAGCTCCATGACCCTAACTGATGTTATGGTTAAGACACTTGCTAAAGGACTCTCCTATGTACCTGATAGGAGAGCGGACTTAGTAAAATCTATTATTAACTTAAAGTTATTTGTGCGTAAATTGAATCTCACTGTTTTAATGGGGGTAAATTCATCTCTTATCAACACTCTGCAAGTTTCCACTTTGTTTAATCTGCCATTGAATGAATCTTTAGTCGTGTTTGAAAAAAATGTGTGAAGTCGATTTTAGAGCATTAAATAACAACTTGTTTCACCAGCAAAATTCTAAAGACTCATACAAAAATGTTTCTGATAATGAATTGGAAGTAATTCATTTATTAAGTGTTTATAATATTAGAGTAATGAAGATGGATAAAGGTGGGGGCTTGGTGTTTATGAATACAAGTGATTATAACAATAAAATGTCCGAATATTTAGATACAAATGTATATGAGAAAGTTAGCATCAATGAAGTGCATGGAACTTATAGAAGAATTAATATTATATTTCAGGATTTGTTTTTGGAGGGCAGTATTGATATAGATACATATCAGTATTTGTTAATGATAGCCCCAAGAATTTCAGCTCTTTTTTGGGTCTCCAAAGATTCATAAAGATATTAGGAATCCCCCATTCAGACCCATAGTAGATGGATGAGGGTCTGTTACTTATGCTAGTGCTAAGTTTGTTGATCATAAATTAAAAACGTTGATTAAGAGTGAACCTCAAATCTGTCATGGCTCTTGGAGCTTTTTAGATAATATCAATAATCTGGAATTTAAAAATGACTACACCTTTTTAACTGTTGACATAAAGGACCTTTACACGGTCACCCCTCAAAAACTAGGAGTTGATTGAGTTAGGGAGTTTTTAATCATCAATGGTATGGATGAGAATAACATCTATGTTGTTGAAACTCTCCTTGACATAGTTTTATCGAATAATTATATGTGTTTCAATGGTGACATTTATTTACAAAAAACAGTGGTTGCGAATGATTCTCCCTGTGGAGGGAGCTTCGCAAAGTGTGTCATGGCTTATTGGGAGAGAACATTGCTATTTAACAACCCCCTTTTCAAGAACCATGTGATTTGGCATGCTAGATACCAAGATGACATGTGTTTTATATGGGAGGGAGAAGTAGCTATTATTGAGACCTTTGTTGAAACCATGACTTAGATGACCAATTTCCTGGAATTTACTTTTCAAATAGGAGTGGAATCCATTAATTTTTTTATATGTCAGATTAACTAAAGATGTAGTCAATAACAGATATAGGAGTACTATATTCCGCAAGCCAACATATTCAAACGCATTTTTGCATTTTACAAGTAGTCATCCACATTACCAGAAGAAAGCAGTGGTGAATGGGCAAGCAGTTAAAGCCACAGGAATGGTGGCAGATAATGATGATTATAGAGCTGAATGTGAACTTTGAATTACTATGTTCTTATGGCGAGGGTATCCAGAGAGTTTTCTTAATCATATTTTTCAGGAAGTTAATTCTAAGAGAGCACTAGGGCATTTTAAACCTATACTTCAGAATGGTTATGGTGTATATCAATACGACAATACTGTGCAAACTGTAAGCAATAATGGTAGTGTGCATAATATTGGAAATAGTTTCTTAATTACCTATTCTATGGATGCCACATTTATCAAAAATGTTATAATCAAAAATTGGGGTATAATTGCTGAGGACAATAATTTGAATAAAGTGTTGGGACCAGACCCTAGGTTAACCTATAAAAGGAGACCCAACATCAAATGCCTACTGGAAATGCAGAAAAAAGTATATAAAATGAATACTGGAATGAGTAAATGTGGTTGTTGTGCACAGTGTAAATTTATAAAAACAGGTAACAGATTGAACATCAAGGGTAAGAATTATACCATTAGAGGCACACATAATTGTCATTTTAAAGGGGTGGTATATGTGGCCTTATGTGAATTATGCAGTGCATACTAAATAGATAAAACAGAAAGAAAGATTAAGCAGCGCATATATGAACACCAGTATAGTATAGGTAAGAAAATGATTACGAATGCACTGGCCAAACATATTATTGAAAACCCAACACATATATTCCATTTTGCAGTTTTAGAACAAGTAGTCCAAGATATGAGGGGTGGCCCATGGGAATTAAAATTGGAGGAAAAAGAGCTTATGTGGCAAATTCGTACCTCAGCATATATCCCACCGGGACTGAACGAATATGTATCTTTAAAATGTATCCTGAAGCTTAAAGCACTTGCTAGATAAAAAGACATATTAATATATATAAGCATTTAAATACCCCTTTTTAACACACTTGTAAATATGGTTTTAGTCATATGAAGATGTATGAAGTAAATTTATTTAGGAATACATACATGTTTTTTATTAAGTTATTTGTGAAATATATATAATAATAATAACTTTTATGTATTGCTTATACATATGGGCTTTCCTACATATTTACTTTTTATATGATGCATTTTTTGAGTATCCACAATGATTTAATGACTATAATTGTCTTTAACAGATATATATTTTCAAAAAAAGTTTTTAAAAATGGTTTTAGTATGTTTAAACAAGTTATAAGAAATGGATTGTATGAGTTTTGGTATGTAAATGTACTTATAGAGGACTGCAACTTTAAATAATAGAATACTTTATTATTCCTTATATGAGTTAATTAATTAATTGGGTTTTGTATTTAAAGCTTACTGTTGTCTTTGTTTGTCTGAAGAAGTTAGAGCACTGTTTCTGATGAAAGCACTCACATTAAAAGTTTTAAAAGCAGTTTTTCATTTTGCTCATTTATCTGCAAAGCCATTTCTTTGTTTAACTTACCCATATACCCTGTTCATTTACTGAATGCTAGGGGGGTGTGGCCAAGATGCCAGACATCTAGCAGCACAGAACTTTAGCTCTGCTTAGAATATATTATTCTGACTGGAAATTTAACTTAATTTTTTGAAACAACTATCCAAAAATATATTGAAAGATACATTGATATAGGCTTTTTATTAGTCTCTAAAAATTAGTACTTAAACAGAAGATTTTATTAATTTTTCCTGTCAAGAAGTTTTCTACAAGAAATCCTAACATGAGCAACTCTAAGAAGTCACACCAGGAGAGTGCAGTGAAAAAGTAATTGCAAGTTATAATAACAAACGTCCAAGATCTGTTGTTAAAGATGGATACATTTGAGAACAAAATGGACATTATAAAACTGGACATTCTCAATGGGATGATTAAAAAATATTCCTAACAAGTATCTTCTATTAAAGAAACTGTAACTGGTATAGATGGCAGACTGACAGCAAGTGAAAACCATAATGAATTCCTTTTAAAGCAAAATACAATACTGATTGAAAAACTGGAAGACCTTGAAAGTAAATCAAGGAGAAATAATATTAGAATTTATGTAATACAGGAGAAGGAAGAAGGCAATAATATGTTTCAATTTCTTAACAATTGGTTATCTACAGCATTAAACATGCCAGAATCCCTGTCATTTGGAATTGAAAAGACTCATCAGTCTTTAGCAAAACCAGTATCAACCAGAGTTTCTCCTAAACCCAGATCCATTATTGTTAGATTTTTGTCTTCTCAGGATAAGGATGTAGTATTGGAATCTGCATGGACAAACTCTCCTATTAATACAAGAGAAAAAGTAATTTGTTTTGACAATGATTATACCTCTTCTTTCATATCTAGAAGGAAGGAGTATGTACCTCCAATTAAATCTCTAAAAAAGCTAACATTAAAGCTCAAATACTCTTCCTGCAAGGATAAAAATAAAATTGCCTGAGGGAGAGAAGATCTTTGGTTCACTACAAGAAGAATTAGATTTTATCCAAAAGAAGAAAAGACTGACTGACATGAGGATATGGAATGGCCATCTCAAAGTTTGAAGAGACAGGCAACAAATAATGGATGCACTGTCAAAGAAGGAGCAAATACAAAACTTAAGGACAAATGAATAAGACTCCACTAAATATAAAAATCTTTGTTACAAGGGACATTATTTAGTTTATTATTGGGAAACCTCAACAAGGTAAAGGTAAAATGATGTACTTTTATATATATTCTTCTTTCCCACTTAATTTTTTTTTCTTTTCTTTCTTTTTTCTTCTCTCATTATAAAGTTATTATTAGAAAGTCATAATTAACATAATAAGTATACGTACTAGAAAAAAAAACACAATTATATAGTGCTATCGACAACAAATGTTATATTAAAGTGAATGTGTGTCAATGGTGGGGCAATAATGTAATGTATAATAAATGTGCCTTTGAGATTATACTGTCTGGGGCTTTTGTATAAATATTGCTTTTACTGCTTTTAAGATAAGTTTTACTGTAAGGATTGCTCAGGTTATGTATTTATTAATCTACTAGTTAACCTGCATATTAATACAAAAGTAATTCAAGACATTGACAGGCTGACTAGGTAATTTAATTGCTTTAAATTAAATGGTAGGTTTTAAAAGTAAAATAATTGTAATCTGATGCTTAAAAAGGGATATACTGTCTTGACAGCATGATTAAATGTGAGCAGTTCATATTTTGTGCAGGCTGCACAAGCCTTTTTATTTTTAAAGGAAAAATAAAGCTTCACGAATCAAAATTCCTGCCAGAAAAGGTTCACTTCATCTCCTGTGACTGTATTTAGCATGCACAAGCATATTAAACCTAGTAGCAACAAGTCTGTGAAGCCAGAAGCAAGGAAATACAAGATGATGCTTATTAACAGATAAAGACACCTATAGAAATAGTAAAATAAAATTAACAACACAAGCTAAGAAGGTAAATAATTTTATAACCTCAATGAACTTTAGAGACATACATAATTTAAGAGCTCAAATTTCACTACATTACACACACTATTCTTTCAGATTTGGCACACAAACAAGTATTAAGAAGATACTTGTTTCAAACAATATATACTCAAAAGTAAATGATGTCTTGGTAAAGACATGCCCACTCTCTGACCAAAATGCTGTTTTTTTTTTTTTTAGTTTAACTATGAAAAATGATGATTTGATAATTCTACAAAAGATTCCAGCATATATAACAAAACTAAAAAAACTTCAGCAAATGGATTTTAAAAGAAATAGATACATTTATGGAAATCAACAGTAATGGTGAGGTAACAGATATCATATTATGGGATACATCAAAAGTTTATATCTATGACAGAATAAAAGCTTGGCACCTTGAAAAAAGAAAAAAATGGGACAAAGGACTGTTAGAAATACAAAACAATACTGATACCTTAAAACTACATTGAAAGTTAAATGATACAGCAGTGCATATTGAAATTTCAAATTTAAATAAACAAATATTTAGACATATTAAATCAAAAAGTTACTATAAATATAGAAAAATTAAAACTACAACCCTATTCTGTAAACCCTAGACAACTACACAAATTGGCTATTAGATCCAAAAAATAAACAAAATCAAATCAATGAAATTAAATGCAAAAGTAATAACTCAGTTAAGAAAACAACTGATTTAAATGATATATTAGAAGCATTTAAAACATATTATCTTTCAATAAGTGATAAAAGTCCACTTTTGGAGAAAGATAATGTAATAGATACATTTATACAAGAAACTATAAACACTAAGATGTCAACTCAGCAAAACAGGATACTAAATAAACAAATAACATTAGTTAAATTGAAAGAACAAGTCAAAAACTTCAAGGACAATAAAGCTCCAGGAATGGATGGAATAAACCCAGAATTATATAAAATTTCCTGAATACATAATAACGATGTTATTAAATATTTTCTCTATGATCAAACAAAAATTAATAATACCCCCATCTTGGAAATATTCAATAATCTCCCCATTCTGAAACAAGGTAAGGATCCCAAATCTTGTGCTTCATATAGACTAATATCACTATTAAACATAGATTACAAAGTTTTCATGTCCATCTTGGCCAAAAGACTAAAAAATGTATTACCTAACTTAATACATTTATGACCAAAGACGATTCATCTTACATAGGAAAGTACAGGATAATATTATAAAGTTATTAACTCTAACAGATATTGCAAACAAATCTAAGAAGCAACTATTATAGTTTAGATATAGATAAGGCTTTCAATTCCATCAGTTGGTCATATTTACAAAAAATTCTTGATGTATATAATTCTTCTTCAGATCTTACTAACATAATAATGAAAATATATTATGAATCACAAGCATATGTTAAAATTGGTTCGTGTTTATCCCCACCAATAAAAATTCTTAAAGGGACCAGACAAGGATGCCCATTATCCCCATTATTATTTGCTCTTTCAGTGGAACCTTTTGCTTCATGTATTAGAAATGACTCAAACATAAAATGAATCCACTTTAATGAGGATTATTGTTCAAAAGTCCAGTTGTTCGTGGATGATATGTTATTAACATCAGGTGATATAGATGGTTCTTTACAAGGTATTATAAATGCTATAAATAAATTTGAGAAACTCTCATGGCTTAAATTCAATGAAAATAAAACCAAAACATTATTAATTACTAAGAAAATAAATAGAGCCTTACTAAAATATAACTTTTTTAAATTCGGAAAATGATATGTTAAATTATCTAGGCATTAGTATAAAGAACACATGGAAAGAAACTATCAAATTAAATTATACTAACCTAATAGTTATTATCAGTGACTTAACTAAAACATGGAATAAAATGTTTTTCACTATGGAAGACAGACTCTCATTAATAAAAAATGATTATCCTACCCAAAATTTTATTTTTTATACAATCATTGATTTTACCTCCACCTAAGAAAATATTTAAACAATTAGATTCTATGTTACTTACATTTCTTTGGTTCCCTATAAAACCCAGAATAGCTTACAAATGGCATGTTAGAGCCTGGAATAGTAATGGAATTGGATTTCCTAATATAGAACTATATTTCAAATCTGTTATAATCAATATAATATTACATTGGCTTAAACCATCATATATTTCAAGTTGGAAACAATTACATGAGATTCATTTAACTGACACTAAAAGTATGGAACTACAATTTAAGGACTCATTCAGAATAAACAGAATCTACTGGATTCTTCATGAATATTGTCTATACAATGAGAGGTTTTGTCATTTATCTTATGGTATAAATCAAATATTTTACATTTTTAAGAACATAATAGATAGCAATTATAGTTTTAAACAAACATTTTTTTCTTATATTTCCCATAGCTTATACACCAGGCTGTTTAGATTATTTCAACACAAATAAAATGCAGAAACTCAAAGACAATAATTTAAAATTCTGACACCAGTTTATAGATAAAAAGAACATCTAATCAATGAACTCTCTTTTAGCCAGATTTGATATTTGTCACGATAATTGGTTGAGTGTACATTCATTACAATTTAATAAAAATAAAGTCAAAATATCAATTAATTTAGAGGTTGATACTGAGATCAAAGATGGTGGCTGTTCTGTAAGCACTGCTATTTCTAGCTCTCTGGTTTTACCCGGAAAAAAAAAACTCTTTCAGTTAACCCAGAGGACTAAATCAACAACAAAAAAAAATAAGAGAAATTTATCTAAGAGACACTACAGCAACAAAAAAAAAAGGAAAAAAGAAGAAAAATAAAATACAAAAATCAGAAGGATTAACTAAGATTAAAAATAAAGCTAATGACATCTGGTACTGAGGCCCTGCTGAGTCATTAAACTACTGCATTCTACCTAAATACACAATGCCAAGGGAAGAAAACACCATGGAAAGTTATACAACAAAAACTTAATATTCAGTATTGGCTTCACCTGAGAAAGATACAACACATACAAGACAGAAGACTACAAAACCAATGGGTATTTCAAAAGCTCAGAATAAAAATAAATTTGATCAGCCCGTCAACCTAAATGACATAAAAGATGCATTACTGCCCATACAACAAGCAATTCAATACCTTTCCTTACAATTTAAAACATTCAGAGAATCCTTCAACCAAATCTTGACCAGAATGGAAAAAAAAACAGAATTTAAAATCCTGGAAAATGAAATAAAAATAGACACTGTACAACAAAAAGGTGAGTCTAATCAAAAATAAATTCAAGTCATGCAAGCTAAACTAATAGATCTTGAAGCACACTCTAGAAGGAATAATCTAATTAGCAGAGGAATACCTGAAACTATTACACACAATAACCTGATAATGACCATCAAAAAAATACTGCAACTGTTGTTGGAGGAATCTAGAGGCTCACAACAGATAATTATAGAAAGAGCTCACCATGCCTTAAGAGAATCTCAAGCAACAAACAAACCCAGACCTGTATACATAAAACTCTTAAACTACCAGGATGCTTCAAAGATTTTATTTATTGCAAAAAGAAAGGTTTTGTTACCTGGAATAAAAATAAAATCTTCTTTGCACAGGACCTTCCCATCCAAATAAGACAAGTAAGGCAGCAGCTCTCACCTTTCTGCAAATACCTAATAGAGAAAAATATAAAATTCCAAATGAAATCTCCAAACTCACTCTTTTTCCATGTGCAAAATGTAAAATACAAGGTTGATAATCAAAAGGAGGCTAAAGCAACCTTTCAAACAATTTTTAAAGAAATTCCCTCTCTGGAATCAAAATGAAAGAAAATCCTCAGTAAAATGGACTCTGGAGGCTTTTTTGACTATCTGAGAGTTACTTTAGTCTGGATCCTTCTAAATTAAGCTGGTTCCTGCTTTGCTAGGCCTCTAAAATGCCACGGTCGACTACAGAGTGAGTAGGGAACTTAAAATACTGCACTAGGAACTGAAAACACAGTTTTTGCTCACCAGGGGACCACTTTAAAGGTTACTACCTCCTAGGACTCTACAATGAATTGTCTTCCTCCTATGAAGTAACCCAAGGCCATAATCATTGGGAAAAACAAGGTCTGGCAACAAAAAACTTCAGTATAAAGAAATGAAGCTTTGGAGGTCCGGAGAAGCAAGATTCCAGCAGGTTGCTTTTACGTTAATTGAAACATTATGGCTGACATTGAGTTGGACTACGTTCCCAGAGATGGAAATCATGGGAACGTAGCTACACCGAATAGTGCTGTTGAGCAGAGGTTCCAACAGCATTTGAAAGGTTCCGGACATGCGTCTTGGTTTCTTGACACGGAGCAGACACTTGTTGATGCCTCGGGGCAGAATTTCGACACCAACAAGTTGCATTCGTTGTTAGAAGGAATAGAGAGGGATTTTATGAAGCTGAAGAGGCTTCAGACTCAACGGCTGCACTTTCAGCTTTGTTTGGAACGGAATATCGTACCAAGAGGCCTGCGGGTCTTTACTATGCCCAGTCAGGGCAGAGACTATCCAGAGCTGCTTGCTCAATGGCAGCGGTTGAACATCGAGGTGAGTCGGAACTATTTGAAGCTGCTTATTGACTTCTTTGAGCCTGAAGAGGCTAAATTAACTAAAGATATTAGTGAAAAACAGCGAGTATTATTCAATGAGTTTTCCATTGATATAGTACTACCTCTGTTTGAAAATATGCTCGACAGCATTTCAGCTTTTGAAAGGAAACTTTTTCAACAGAAGAGACATAAAGTGGTTAGGGATACCAATGATTTTAAAAACGGACATATTTTTGTTTGGCCTAGGTTTAATTCGAATGATATGACCAGGCCTTTCACTGGTAATTTTGCTGCTACGGCACAGCGTAATCATAATGCTGGGACTGCTTCTATTAATACAAATGTTTCCATTGATACTGTTTCTACTAATACAAATGCTTCAGTAGTAGGAAATGTTTTAAATCATACAGCTCCAAGAGTTGAAACGAGTGTTTGTCAAATTGATATTTTTTGATGTAGATAAATCTGCTAATACTGATAGACATGGTGATGCAGTTACATCTGACTATGTTAATGATTCAACAGATGTCATACACATAGTACATGCTGCCCCCATAGATAACATTAATTTGTACCCAGATGTCAACATAATTAACAATACCATACATCAACACCAGGAGAAATCTAAATCTTTACCATCAGATAATGGGCAAGTGGTGAGACCTAAAACTTCTAATATGCATTTAGCCCCTACTTCCACTTCTAATGTACTTCCACAGTTGTCTTTTCCCCTGCCAGTGAGAACAGAGAAAAACACGTTTCGCTCTCGTTCTATGAGCAGGGGCAGACAGAAGAGGAAGCTATCAGAGGAGTATGCACCTCAGAAGACACTGAGGAAGATGTGGACAAACAAACGTTAGTCCACAACATCTCTCATGCTGTTTTAAGTGTTGATGAATACCGATTGTTAGATAAAGGGTTGAACTTCATCCCCAGAAGCCAGAGTCTGTTGACAGATACCGTCCTAGATTTAAAGTTGTTTTGTAGGAATGTTATGTTGAAGTACATGTTTAAAGATACAGCTGACAGAGATATTGAGTTTCGTTTTAAAAATCGCAGTGAGTATACACCTATTAATCATCCCTTGGTAGAGGCCTACATGAGACTCACTGAAGAAGAACTCTATAATTATTATGAGAACAGGGTTACCAATAAGCGCAGTTTTAAAAGAGATAATCTTACTTACATAGAAAGAGTCAGTCTTAAGAAATTACAGAATAATCCTGATATTATGATCAGACCTGCGGACAAAGGTGGGAAGGTAGTTGTTATGGACACTCTTGATTATAATACACGTATGGAATCAATGTTGAGTGATGATTTCTATGTGAAGATCACATCACAGCATGTTGAAACAACTATTAGATATGTACATGACACTGTACAAGATATATTTGTAGGGAAGTTGATAGATAAGGACCTATTTGAGTACCTCACAATTCCTCATCCTATGACACCAACTATACATGGTCTCCCGAAAATACATAAAGACCTATTTGATCCACCTATGAGACCGATAGTGTCAGGCTGAGGCTGGGTGACCGAGCACTTATCCGTTTACGTAGAGAAGCATCTTAGACCAGTACTGAATTCTAATAGAATTGTTTTAAAAGATTCTAAGCAATTCTTACTTGACTTGTATGACTGTGTTAAGGATGTGAGCATCACATTTGACTATTTCTTTGTCACATTTGATGTTCAGTCCTTGTTCACAGTCATACCTAACAGTATAGGTTTAATGTATGTTACGGATTATTTGAGGGTACACAGCAGTTATACCCCTGTACAAATTGATTTAATAACATGCTTTTTGGAATTAGTCTTGGAACACAACTTGTTCATGTTTAATGATTCCATATACAAACAAAAAGATGGCGTAGCTATGGGCACTCCTTGTGCCAATAGCTACGCCAATATGTATTTGGCTTATTGGGAAGAAAATGTTTTATTTGAAGAAGATTTATTTAAACAACATGTAGTGTTTTACCGTCGTTTTGTTGATGATTTATTTGTTTTGTGGAGAGGCACTTTGGAACAACTAGAGACATTTTTCACAATCATGAATACTCTCACTACTTGCCTCAAATTCACTATGAAACATTCTCAATATAAATTAGATTTCCTTGATATGTTTATTGAGAGGATTGATCATAATAACATCAATACAGGTGTGTTCCGGAAGAGTTGCTACAGCAACAATTTACTGGCCAGATCAAGTATGCATCCTCCTCATGTTTTTAGAAATATAATTAGAGGACAAGCCATCAGAGCCTCAAGACTCAGTTCTTTTGAATCTGGGTTTGAGACAGAGCTGAATGACTTGAGGGATAGGTTGTGCCTTAGAGGCTATAACATCAGAGAAGTCAATACACATCTTCATGATGTCTCAGAAGTTAGATCTACTAAAGGGTTGCCATACTTTGGTCCTGCTGAGTCAGCTCCTCACCCTGTTGTTGGTACAGGAGATAATCGAGGCCTGAGGTTCACGACTTACTATTCTTCCAATTGTTATGAACTGAGAGAGGCAATAAGCAAACACTGGGGTATATTGTGTACAAATGATGATATCAGAAATATAGTAGGGGACAAACCAAGATTCACATACAAGAATAAAAATAACTTGAAGAGGAGACTATGCTCTACATTCAATAGTGATAAAAGTAGGATAGATGGTTACACCAAACCATGTGGACGGTGCAATTTTTGTTGCTACATAGACAGTACATCAGGGTTCCTCCATCCAGATAGTGGGAGATACCACCATACACCAGTTACAGCTGACTGTATGACATCGCATGTCATTTATTTAGCCAGATGCCAACTATGTACTTCTTTTTACGTTGGCAAGACTAATCGTCCCCTCAGGGACCGGATGAGGGAACATGTTTACCACATGAAGAAGGGTACCACTCAAAATGCTTTAGCCAAGCATATCATCATGACGAATGCAGAACACAAATTTTCTTTCAAAGTATTAGAGGTAATATATCCCAATCCCAGAGGGGGTGATATTAGAACATACACCGAAGGGAAAGAGACAGAGTGGATAATAATATTGAAAGCGGACAAAGGTTCGGGTCTGAATGAGAGAGCCTCAATTAGACCCAAATTGAGGCAAAGGAGAAATGTTAAGTGAAATGTATGACAAATAAATAGAATGCACGATAGTTATTGTTTTGTTCCGTGCATACTCCACTTCAATATATATACTCATTTTCTAAGAGATCTAATTTGTATATATGTTAATACATTTATATATATGTATATACATATATATATATATATATTTTTTGCATTACAATGTTAGGGCAGTAAGTGCAACTTTTTACATCACTTGATAATTTTTGTCTCATGTACAGATTTTATGTATTTTTCTGTTGTTTTATGCAGTTTTATTGATTGTATATGCATACAATTTTTTAATAGTTTGTAAGGCTCATTGTTGTTTTACTTTGATGAGTGTATACACTGCTTAACACTTTTTATATCACAAGAGCATTGCCCTTTGAAATGCTGATGGATTCTATACTGTTCGTCCTTGATTGATTAATTGTTAGAGTATTTAATGCAGTGAATTCTTTGAAGTTTTTCCTGAGATCTGATGAAGCAGCAATGCGAAAGCGCTTATCTGGAGTTCTTGTTTTTTGAATAAACAGAGATTTTATACATCTTTTTCGTTTCCGTTTGGATTACACCACTCTGATTAATAGCACCTGCAAACGCTGTGGGTTTCGTTGCGTTTTACTATATCTAATTACAAACTTAATTTAAAAAAAAATTATATATATATATTTATATATATATATATATATATATATATATATATATATATATATATATGTATATATTTTTCCCCTTAAATCCTCCCAAACTATTATCATTGATCCCACTTTTAGACACAATTAAAATAAAAGACTTAACCAAATATTTTGGGATTACATTTTTCCAAAACAAAAAAGATTTTTATCAGAATACTATTCTGAATAAATGGAATATGATAATGCTAGACTGCAACAGATGGAACAATCTCAAAATACCATTCCTATCCAAGGTCTCAATAATCAAAATTAATATTCTCCCCAGAGTTATTTATACATCTATGACCACACAAATGGTAATACATAATAAATTCTTCCAACAAATACACAAGAGTTCCTGGACAGGTTCATTTCAGAGCCTAAAATAACAAGAATATCATACCGAAAACTCTCTCTACCAAAGCTAAAAGGAGGTTTAAACTTACCAGATTTTAAACTATATAGTAGCATAATGCTAAATATAGCAGAAGTTGCCTTTTTAACAACCAACAAATAGTCTCCTATATGGCTGAAAATATATCACAGTTATATCACATCTGTAGAAAATAATCCTAGAGCTCTTCATTTTCTAACCACAAAAGATATAACAGCTTATAAAATCATTGACCCTCTAAAACACTTCATTATTATACTTCAAGAGTTGTTCACTTCACAGATCTTGGGTCAGCAATGGACATATTTCAACCAGTCCATAATAACCCAAACTTAAAAATTAAAAATTAACAACTCAATTATAAATCTCAACAACTGCCCTTTATTAAAAGATTTCAGAATTTGGGATCTCTACCCTTACAACAACTATACAATTACAGACTTGAGATCTCAACTTAATTTACCAAAATTGTACACAAGTATGTTGAGACAAATTAGAGAAGTATGTTCCAAACACCTTCAAAATACCAATCTAAACAATGTGGATATAACCAATTGTGAAACTCTATGGAACACAATGCTATCAGGGAAAAAATGATAACCAACACATACAAATTAATAACAGAGATCAAATTCCAAGACAATATACTTAGTTCTAACTACTGACTTAACTCATCAATAACTAAACAACAATTAAATCAAGCTTTAACATTAACACATAAAGCATTGCCTTTGAAAAAGTTAGCTTACACACAACTCATGGTCAACAATAATGCCCATCTTACCCCCTCAGTATTACACAAATTTAATTATTCTAATTCACCAAACTGTCCATACTGTAGGTCAAAGGAAGCAGATCTAACACATATGTTTTGGAGCTGCAAGTGCGGATTTAAATTATGGAACTCATTAAAAATCCAACTGCAAAAACAAGGCTATAAAAATGCAACTCTTACATAGGAATACACACTACCCCAGGAATATTCCATAATCAAGCGACCATGCATATCACATTATTTTTATTAATGAAACTATACATAGCATCCAAATGGGGGGATAGAATGAACATCAGTTGGACTGAATTCAAAGAGATGGCAATTAAACACATGCTAGCTCAGAAATGGGTAACTGATGCAAAAAGTAATAGTGTTAAGAATCTAAAAATATGATAACAGCTATTCAACCTCTGCTTGCTTAATCCACCCACATTATCATAAAGACACAAACATTTATGCACAATGTTATACTGCCAGCATTTATATAGATAATGACAAGATTTCTCCATAACAGGGCAAGCTCAATACATGGATGCAACAAAATAATTGATGGCACTTCTGTACTGATGTAAATATTTTTGTTTCATGTTGAAGTATAAATACTGTTCACCTTTAATTCTGTATCCAGTGTATTAATACATTGTTGATGCTGTTTGGTCTTTGTTTGGAAAACTCAAAATAAAAACATTTTTTTGAAAAAAAAAATAGAGGTTGATACTATAGCAAGGTTGGTACAGTTATTTACATGGTGTGAATCAATGAGCAGTGAATATAAACTAAGCATATCATCCATATATAATATCTTAAGAGAAGATCTGCTTAATTTTAACCCAGAATTTTGGAATTAATCTATGAGAATTAATGGTGAAACTTTGTCTAACGAAAACAAGAAAAAGTTATTAAAATCAATATATGTCACCTCATCTTCATTATACTGGAAATTATATACCTGGAAATGTATTCATAGAAGTTTCTATACTCCACATAAAATTGATCTCATAACCAAGAGTAAAGAAAGCAAATGCTGGAGGTGGCGTGAATTTCTGGAAGCTAACTGGGTTCATATATTCATTGAATGTAAAACTGTTACACAATATTGGAGAGATTTCAGACACTTCACAAAAGGTTTGTGGTCTGATAATTGTCAAATCACTAATTCACTGATTCTATTTAATGTACCTACTCCAAATGTAATACCCAAATATCAGCTAGTGGTCCTCTGGACAATTTTAGCAATAGCCAGATAGATTATTACATCGAATTAGAAAAATAAACACGATCTGTTGTTTGTTGAGTTTATTACTTTTGCAAAATATGTATGTAAAAATGAAATGCAGACCATTTGTTGCAGACCATCTAATGTAACACATAAAACAATACCACGGCAAAAAACTGGAAAATTTATTACATAAATATTTACAAGTTTTCATGGATGAGACAAATGTTTTATCATATATGATTGTATATAGTGTAAATATTTGTGATATAATATTTACTGTATGTTTGACATGTATATTTCTTCACATTTATTAACAAAACAAAATTAAAATGTTTTGGGAAAAAAAAAAAATGATCAGAACTCAAGCTTGACCCTTCATCTAGGTATTGCACTACATTTATTTCTGACATTTGTTGGTGCATTATTTATACATTATACAATTCCTCCTCTAAAACGTGCACGCTGATTGGCCAGCCCAACCAGCGTGCCCATTGTAAATCCCTCAATATACTAACGGAAAAGGTCCGTCGCCCGGACTTTTCCGTTAGTATAAACACTGTCTCGCTATGTTAAAAGAGTTTAACATAGCGATACAGGTTTAAAAAAAGCAACGCAGATCTCCGTTGCTTTTTAAAGCTGTCTCGCTATGTTAAACTGCTTTAACATAGCGACACATAGTAAGCAACGGAGATCTTGCGATCTCCGTTGCTTTTTTTTTAAACCTGTCTCGCTATATTAAATGGGTTTAACATAGCGAGACAGCTTTAAAATAAGTAACGGAGATCTCCATTGCTTATTTTAAAGCTGTCTCGCTATGTTAAACCCATTTAACATAACAAAACAGTAAAAAGCAACGGAGATCTTGCGTTCTCTGTTGCTTTTGCCCACAGCTCTGATGTACTGCGTAGGCATGCGCAGTACATCAGAACTGCTGCAGAATACCAGACAGCTGCGGAAGGGCAGCAAAGAGGCATTATACAATGCCATTATTTAAGAAAAGTAATTATTTCTTTTCTTAAATAATGTCATTGCATAATAGCAATAACCCACTTCTGGGTGTGGGTAATGCGGGATTTAACCACGGTTGTCTTTGTTTGGTCACCAAACCACGCCAACCGTGGTTAAATCCCGCATTACCCACACCCAGGCGTGGGTTATTGCTATATTCTCATGTGACAGTTGACTGGTGTCTGATTACAACACACATGCAGTGAATACAGGCATGGTAGACACTTAATTTGAAACCATTACTTATCAAGGCACTTTCTCCTTTTACAATTTATTGCTTAATGTCACTTCAATCTGTATTTACACACATGCATGGCTGTCTAGGATTTCTGTTAACTTAAACATATATCCTGTTCATTCACTGAGTGCTATCTACAGCATATTTAAGTAAGAATTATATGAACACAAGTTTGACCCTTAATCTGGCTATTTTACTACATTTATTTCTGAAATTTGTTGGTGCATTATTTAGTAGTTGATATGTATCAGTTGGCTTGTGTCAGATTAGAACATACATGCAATGAATAGAAGAATAATGAACAGTTTTTTTAATAAAATTACTTATCAAAGCACCATCTCCTTTTAAACTTTATTGATAATGTTGTTTCAGATCTGGCATTTAGACACATGGATAGCTGTCCAGGACTTCTGTTAACTTACCCATATATCATGCTCATTTACTGAGTACAATCTACAGCATATTTCAGACAAAATGAGCAAAACGCAGGTTTGAACCTTAATCTGGGTATTGCACTACATTAATTTCTGACATTTGCTGGTTCATTATGTATTCATGTACATCTAACAGTTGACTGGTGTCAGACTGGAACACCCAAGCAGTGAATAAAGGAATAGTGAGCACTTTATTTGAAAACATTACTTATCAAAGCACCATCACCTTTTAAAATCTATTGCTTAGAATTGCTTCAACTCTGACATGTAGACCATGGGTAGTTGTCAAGGATTTCTGTTAACCTATATACCCTGTTCATTTTTTGAGTGCAACCTACAGCATATTTCGGATAATGAGCAAACCAGAAAAGTGACTGTTAATTTGGGTACACTATAACATTAACTCATGTTTGGAAGCTATGCTATACAGTACTGCATGCTTACTTGCTTTAACTTGCGTTACCATTTCAGGTAGGCAGTGACACATTAATAAAGATGCAAGATGTCTTAGGTATGTCATACCCAACAGTTAAGACTGAAAAATCTGCATTTACTTTATCGTATTATTAAGTTATGCATTAAGTTATTACTTTGATGATTTTTCTACTTACCACATGATTACCTCATCTTACCCAAACGCCATGCAGGGGACTGGGCATTGAGAACCATCTCTTCTCTAGCTGTGGTAAAAGAAGCAAACCATTATGTATACATGTTTTGTACACATTCAGCTTGTATATTTATAAATTACTGGAAAACATGCTTACATATCTGTGGGGTGTGCCCAGCTCTAGCCTCTTGGACCAAGGTGTCCAAAATAACCCCTATTCCTACACCTTGGGTCATTGTAGTGATGACAACACTACTCAGCAGTGTGGGGGATATCAGTAGCACTGGTTATGTCCCTGACCAATTGATCCCAGTCCTCAGACTTGCACTCTGAAGCCTGAAAGTCACCCTCCAGCAGCAGGGGTCCATATTGCTCTACCAGGACTCCTGCATTCCCCACTTTTGCACATACAAGTGCACTCTCTCACCTACAACAATGATATTCATAGCCAAGGTAAGACTCCAAAGAAGAATATGAAATTCCTGCCTATTGGTCTTTATATAGGCTGCATTTCCGCCCTTACACATCATACTATAACTTTCAAAAAAACGCTGTGTTGTTTAGTGTTGTGCAAACTTGCACAACCCATGTTTAAGTGAAGCTTAGCAATGTGTAAACTGGAAAAGACCATTGATTGTGTTTAAATGCTGCTTAGCATCATGCAGATTTTCTAAATGTAACAATTTATTAATTTAAACTAAACCAATGTTTCAGTCACCTGACACATTTTCACAACAATATATGTAAAAAATATGACTGCTCAGGACTCAGACCTGGGACCTAGTATACTGTAGGTCATGACTCAACCTACCTAGCCACTGGAATAGTGAAGGGAACTCATATATGTTCAGATATACTACAAAGGTGCCTGTAAGTGTAGCTCAGCTTCCCTGCATGTGTTTGCGCACTGCAGAACTACAACAACTGAATACATATGGTTTCTATTTTTAGATGTCTAGTGGATGTCTACTGTATATGTTAGCACAGCTAAGGATAGCAAAGCAAAGTGCCACACTGCATAAACAAGCACATGAATGTAAAAAAAAACATAATTAAATTTCAATTTAATGAAGTAAAATCTGTTGTACATCTTTCAGTCCAGGTTAACAGGCCAAAAGGTATTGTGCTGTCCTTACCAGCTTTCCAGAATTTTTCTGGATAGTCCACAATTAAGGGACAGCCTGTAAAGTGTTGCTTACACAGAATCAATATCCATGTTACTGTGATCTTCCTCAGCAGCACTCCATAATTAATATATATGGCACGCTGCTGAGGAAAAACTATGGCCATGTACACAGATATGTTCTGTGTAGGCTCTACATGGAGCCTACATTGATTTTATTTAATCCTGGAGTTGCTGTCAGTGTATGTAACCACTTGCACTGACAGCAGGTCTTTTAGAATCTGGCCCATTTGCAGTGAGAGCAAGGCTTACAGAATCAGGGCAAATTTACTTTGACAGCAACTCTTTTGGAATCTATTCCATAGATTAGTTTCAGGGCAGCTTGTACTCACACTCTTTAGGAAAACTTGTGTATGATCCTAGCATAATTCCTCTACTCTGTACAGTCTTCAGAAATTTAAAGATGACAGAGGTCACTGTAGAAGAAATAAAATAAGAAGATACAATAACTATGAGTGCACTCGAAAGCCTTAGGGAAACAAAGTGATACATGAATTGAGATGCATGAGGAGCCAGAACCTAAATGGAGTATACCATGGAGCCAAGCCACTAAAAGATTATTAGAGACAAAAATTAGAGAGGAGACAGTAGAAATTATTGTATATCAGAGCTTTCTTTGCTAAAAAAAGGTACCAGTCAGACTTGAGAGAAGAACAACCTATATTGTTAGAGTGTGATGATGTCATTACAAAACAGGAAATAAGAAACTAAGAGCTGTGCTTCTCATCAGAAATACATTCAAAACTCTCCATGTACAAAGGAAAAGAACATGGTTCCTCTTCTTCATTTCTGAATTTACCAACTAGAGATAACTTCAGGAGGCAGGTATTAAATCTTTTTGTTTTACAGGTTGCCAGTGTCAGGCCAATAATTATTTTAGGCAGACAAACATTTTGGTGATGCTCATGAACAGAAAGCAGTATTAAATAAGGCTGATACATTTCTTTACTGAAAAATCAAAAAGAAATCAATGGACAAAGTATTAATTACAAAATGACGAACTTACATTAAAACAAAGATAACTATTCTGATTTGTTTAACCATAAATGAAATACAACATGTTAAGTGGGCATTACTGTTTGATATACAATGAAAAAGGGAATATGTTTTGGAACTTGAGAAATGTATAAGAATGACATCATACAAAGCATCATGTATCATGAAATTCAAAACTATTTAGGTTCTTGATTGATGCTTATATTGTTATTAGGTTCTAGCGTCCTGCAATACCTATTAAATCTTCTTAGAAACATTGTATATCAATCAGTGTTGAGATCACATCATCTCCATAAAAGAAATACTTACAAGTAGATGTCTCCAATCTAACAGTCACCTCATTTACTAGTAATAAATTTATACTACCCCCACCCAAAAAAATAAATCAATGTTCTCTAGCACCAAACAAAAAAATTACGTATGACCCAACAAATGGCCAGAAAACAAAAATACAGCAATGAAACTCTTGAAATGAGAAGAACCTTCTGATATCTAGAAATTCAGGTAGATGACGAGCTTAACTTCCAGAAACATATCAACAAATAAAGAAAGAAAGAAATAAAGAAAAAGGGAAAGAAAACTCACCACTGTCCTCACCAAAATAAATAAATAAAGGTGCAACTCCTTTCCCTGCAAAGCAGAGCAGCTAATGGTAATGGTAATTCCCTAGCAAAACTTAAATATGGCCCTACATTCCAGTGAATGCCTCAAAGAAAAAAAACACTCCCTTCATGCCATGACCACTAATATCTGTATCACATTAGCACCAGAACTGTAGCACCACTGCAAAGTCCCCACTAAGGATAACTGTCCTCTAGCCTGAAAATGAAAACATGGATATTTTTTTGCTAGTATACTGAGTAAAAGGAATATCAGTTGCAACTTTAGATATTAAATCAGTGACACCCTGAATCTATTAATGCCCTAAAATAAATTGCAAAGCCATGATCATAGCTTCACAGCATTAGACACACAGACCTTGAACTCCATCACACTTCATATATACTCACAGACACCTACCTTAAATTCTGCATCTGGATAAAGCCAGGTAAAACCATTCCTTCAAAAGAAAGCTACATGTAAGCTGACATCATTTAATGCCATGCAGCTTCTCTGACTTCACAACTCACATATGCACACTGCATATTTATTGGTCACCAAGAGATCAACATATATACTCTCTTCCATTTTTTCATCTCCCTACAGCCGTCTCTATTCCCTTCCCACTTCCTCACTTCCTCCCTTTCCTGCCAGTCCTCCTACCACTCTTTCCCCCTCCCACCTCCTCTATTCTTTCCAGTAAATAATTGTAAATGCTGTACATTCTATTGATAATTAAGATTAAGGGCGGTATTCATAGCCACTAACACAAATGCTTAAGGCAGTGAGAGCAAACAGATGCAGCTGAACCATGACTCTATGATAGAGGCCATTTACATCAATTTGTGGTGTCCTCAAATGTAGTTATGCAAATGACTAGATAATGAGATGGCAATGAGAAGTGAAGTAAATGTTCTTATGCTAATTAATGCTATTTTGTATCATTTGCAATTCATAGTCAGTTTTTCACATTTTCCCAAGCTTGTAGCAGACGCAGTATAAAAAGAAAAAGCTGTGTCAAATGTTTCAGATTTGCAATTGGTGAAAATGCTATTTCTTGTGGTGAGCTTTGGTATTTCTAGGTCAGAGTTCCTGTGTTGGCCAGTCCAAAACTGCTTACACCCACTGGCACTTGCCCACCAAGAAAGGTGAAATATAAACAAAGGATAACTCATTATAAGTTTGATAATCATAAAATCCTTTATATTTTTAGAGTGGACAGGGATATTATAAGGGTCTTAGTGGACAAGTTTGACTCCCATAGGGTCATTGGAAAACTGTATGGATTTCGTATTCCTGTGAAACCAAAGTATGTATGTCTATCACTATACTTGCTATGGGGACTTTCCATAGACAGTCAGGGTATCTCACAGGCTTCTGCTTTGAGGACACTGAAGACGTTCATGGATGTAATCTTGGCACATATGGATCAGTACGCCCATCTCCAAGTTTCACCACAGGGCCAAGGTTGGACTATGACTGCCTTTTATGGGTTGACACATTTTCCTGAGGTACTTTGTGGAACAGATCGCACTGAAGTCACAATGAGAGCCCCTATTTGTCCACAGGGTGAGCAGTACTGCAGTAGGAAGGGCTTCAGTTCCATCATTTGCTAGGTAGTGTGTGATGCATGTGGGTACATCACCAAGGTCTCTGCCCAGCATCCTGGCTGTTCATAGGTTCATAGATTAGTACTAAGCTAAATGCTCTTGCAAGCCATTTTAAGCCTAGCCAATTATCCCTTGTGAGACTCAAACCCTGCACCTTGTGTTTGTAAGGCAAACACCTTAACCATTAGGCCACCCTCCCAACCCTGATTCCCACAACTGGCTCAGTAGCTCACTCTACTGTCTCCTCCTGCACAGTAGAATTCCCAGTACTCATCTTGCTGGTAAGCTGAGAATGCTTCTATTTTTTAAAGTAAATAGTTATTTGTGTTAAATGTAATTGCTGTATAGTAATCTGTATTTTCTTATTTGATTTTGTTGCCCCTACCCTTTCTCTCTCTTTTTTTTCTTAAGAGGATGCCATGGCGCATGACTCCAATGAGAAATCCACCTGGAGCTGCATAGGAAAAATATAACATATCTCTGTCCCAAGACTGTACTGTGATTGAGAGGGTGTTTGGCCTCTTGAAGAGCCATTTCAGGTGCCTGGATGAGTCTGTGGGGTGCCCTGCAATATGACACCGCTACTGTGTATTGCATTCTAAATAATATGATTATGAACTGGTCTGGCAGTGAATTCGGCCATGCTATCACTGCAGCTCACAGTTATAGTCCCACTATGGCTAGTGATGACTAGCCAACAGCAGTAGTAAGGGACCCCATGCTGCAGGCTCATGCATGGCATAGATTAAGTGTAGGCATCTAGACCAGAAGGACCAGGACATTCAAGTTAGTGTTTCCTTTTTGGATAAAAAACATGATGTATGCAATGATACCTGTGGGCAATGCTGTGTGATGCATTGTCTACTTTCATTATTCATCTGGCATTGTCTCTCATCTTATAATAGATTTTTAGGGTCTGTATTAGATCAACAATGCTTAAAAAAGCGAACAGTGATTAATCGACCCTATGTAAGCGGAAGCTTACAATTTCGAACTGTCAGAACAGCAATTTTTTTCCTAGGGAAAAAAATTGTTGTTCCAACAAAAACAAAACAAAAAAAAACACTTTAAACATTACGTTAAATAGGGGGCTTCACCCCCCCACACCCCCCATTTAAATATACCAACTCCAAGATTGCACTACAGTGCCAAAAATGGCAAAGTAACGAAGCGGCCAAGCAAATTCTTTCCCAGGGAAAGAATTCAAAAAGCCATTTCGATATTTTGCCATTTCAGGCTTTTGAGTTTGGCCAAGACGCATTTGAAAGAATGCGTCTTTGGTCTTCTAATAGGGAACCGATTTTTATTACTAGCCATTTACCTGAGTGCTCACTGATTCCAATGCTGTGATGCTGAAAGGCAGCATATCAATAAGCAAATCAACAGTTGTACATGCTTTATTTCATAACAGTTTTTGTTTAATTATTTATTTAATATACAGTAGAAGGTGGTACTGGCAGCAGTGAAAAATGTAACTTTCATTTGCAGTTTCTCTGTAAAGAATTATTTTGCACTTATCATATTTCTTTCTTACTGTCATTACAAATTTTTATGAGGTCAGAATCTTTCTTCATGTGTACAGTGATGAGGGTGTACTGGCAGTAGTTAAGTATATATGGCAAGAGGATAATTTCAATGTACCATTTCTGTATGATGTAGTGGGCCTGGTAATATTGGCTCATTGCTGTTGTGATTTCTTACGTAACTGTACACATACTAAATGGTAATGCATGTATCATGACCTTTTAGCCCAATGTTATGTACTTAACAGATGTACATAGACTTCCCTCCTTCCTACAACACAATTCCATTCAAGCACAAATGTACAAGATAGCAATTTCAGAATATGATGATACTAATAGTTGAAAAGGGAATAACACTGCAAATATGGCAACCCAATACCCCACCTCCAAATAAATCATGACAACTATAAGATGAGTTTGTGTGACAGTGTGATCTAGAGGAAGACACTGATCCTCCTGTCAGTGAACTGACAGTGCTTCATGACCATGACCCCGATCTGGAACATGAGGTTGTCTTAGGTGTATATGACCATTGACATGGCCTGTGAAAATTGTGTTGTGGTTGCTCACTGTGAGTGCTGACATTATTGTTTTGACAGCCAGTGTTATCATCATGTGATCTTCCCCCACGTGTCTGGACAGTCCCCTTTCCCCTTCCCCTGATAAAGCTGAATCCAGTTTAACTCGAGTATGTCCAAATCAGTGTATGAATAGAGGCTGCACCTGATGCCCATGTTGGAAATCTTCATGCATAATCTGGAGGAATCTAACCATTTCTAGCTGACTCTCTGCTGCACTGATTTGAGCCCTAACTATGTCACAGCACAATTCCTATTGTGCAGCCAATGCTTTACTTGTTTCCTGAGGTATCTTAAATAATTTATGTGCCAGTCAGCTCTTTGTAATGTTGACACTGTGGGCAATGCGGCCACAGACTGCCTGCCTTCATTCTCAAACGGTTCTTCTGCAAGTGGCGACATTAGTGCAGTTATGCAGGTTTGGTCCTGTTGTATAAGAGTGCGTGAAATGTCAGCTTGTGTTTGACCTGGTGTCAGTTTCTGTAGAGTTGCTAACATGTTGTGAGGTGAGAGAGCGGCATTACACTGGGAGACTAGCAGCCATTTCCACCAGGGAGCCTGGAAATACAACTACATCATCATCATCATCATCACCACCATCATTATCAGCAACACCCATTCTACTGCTGAATTCATCAATATTTATTGGTATGGTTGAATTGTTTGTTTCTGATGCTGACTCTGTAAAATAAATCATTACAACACATTAATAATACTGCAACAGCATGCAGTGTAGCATAATTACATGGGATAGTGAGACACCTACCATGTAGTCTGCCTTCATTTTCATTAGCTGCTGATGTACAAGGCTGACCTAATAATAATGATTTGTGATGTCTTTAATTGCAACACTCTTTGTCACCATCCAATTTTAAATATTTAAAAAGTGTACACTTTAAACCAACCTTCAGGACCTGATAAATGCAAAGGCTGCTGCAGACTTTGGTTTGTTGGAACAGTGTCCATGCCACCTTGAAATATTCCAGTTGCACCATCTTCTGTATCATAGTCATATCCATAGATGGACAGAAGATATTCATCATTTGATGTTAATTTAATAAGATTCTCAGCCCCCTACATAGTTGTCCTGGAAAGTGCATTCCGTCTTGCCTTGCTTCTAGCATTGCCCTTTCCTTGAACTGTGCCAGTGATCTGTTTCAGCCTCCAGTTACATTGATTTCAGCAACTACTCATCTCCAGGCTTTGCTCCTCTCGGATTGTTTGGGCCTCCCTTTACCAAACAGGAGTTTGCCATATGTCCTAAGTGTTGCCATGAGTATACAATTTTGCTCATAGCTAAAGTTATAATCTCTATGGCTAGATCTATTAATCTCCATCTGTACTATTCAGGAAAAATAAATAAATAAAAGGACTACTGTCAGACACTTGCCACAGTACTGTCTGCATGTCATCAACAGTTAAACTGTAATCCACTGGCCTACTATTACTGCCACCAACACAAATACATCAATAAGCAAATGTGATTTCAGAGTACATCACAACTTCAACTTATTCAGTACTGGAGAAAGTAATTACACCTACATTAAAATACAATACTGTCTGTAATTGTCAGTTATTCCTCCCTCACTGACACTAGAAAAACAACGCTTTCACTAGACATCTGTATTCCTGTCTTCTGCACAGTACACATTCTCAGCTGGAATAACACATTCTCAGATGTATGGACAATACCAAAGTTCTGTAATGATGTGTTGTTCACTTATAACAATTTCAGTGAGCAGCACCACATGTCAAACAACTTGCAAGCACTTCTCCATAATTAACCAGTTTAAATATCATGACAGCAACTGTTAATTGGCCCGTTAATAACAATTACTTTATAAATCTTTTCTTACTTTTTGATGTCTGAGTTATTCTAAATAATTTTCCAACTATGTCAGCTATTTGTGAATCAATATGGTGAAACTCAACCTTGCAGCATCATTTCGGGCTGATTTACAGTTATTATGCAAATTAGGCTAATTTATATGCGTCTGTATGAATCAAAGTATAATGCAAATGTGCTACGAAATACATCAGCATATTCCAGATTTTTGCTGATTGTGAACATGCATGACACGCTACATGAACAAAATAGAAAAGCCATGGACACGTTGCACATGTTTGCGAACTTGGTAGCAGTCTGCAGGAATACCAAGCTGTTTGTGGACATGAGCTGCTTGGTCAAAACTAGCTAATATAAGGATATACACCAAAATTCAACATGTAGTCATCTGAATGTCAGGTTGTAATGAATGTGAAGGTTAAACCTGGCCATCCAAGTCTGTATACCACACCCTAACAAGTGACATATATCAAAAAGTTCTAAAACGTTCTAGAAATACTGCATCACATTAGTGTTGACATTTCTTTCTCCACCACTTTTAAAAAGTGATATAAAAGGAATAAGTCTGACATTACTGCATGAAAGAAAATGCTGCTAAACTCAAAGATAAGAAGAAAAGTTAAATGTTATGAAGAAGTATTACTGGCAGCAGTTATTATTAAAGATAAACTTAGAAATAATCCATTAGTAATTCTACAATCTGGTAAGTGTTTCACTTTAAGAAAAAAGTGTGACACAAAGCAGTTTTGGTTACACAAAACCTGTCAGTGTTATCAACATCTAGTCTAATGATCATGCTAGTAAAAAAGGGTTTGGTCAAGGTGATGGCACACACAAAAGGCAGTGGTTCTAATCCTGCTTAATGCAGCCTTCACCATACTTTCCTCATTCTGGTTCTGGCTCTTCAAAGGATGGCCGCACCTGCGAAGGCACTAGACTGCTGTCCTGGCTGATCTGAGAAAGAGACTGTAATCATGCTCTATATTCTGCATGACTCATACCTAGAGAAGAGATCCATGCATACACTTGTACCAGTAAGTGGAAGAAAATAGATATCTGTCAGGAGTTGGGTGACCACCTGTCAACCGTGGCAGGTATAACCCACTCAGGTCAACAATGCCATCACAGGTATGATAACTTGCAAAAGGGTAATGATAACCAGCTGGCTGAGTGAGTTGACCAGGTTAGGGTGAGAAGGCCAGGGTTCTGCAGTAAGTATAATTTTTAATCCATATATAGCTATAGCTCTGTGTGTGTGTGTGTGTGTGTGTGTGTGTGTGTGTGTGTGTGTATATATATATATATATATATATATATATATATATATATATATATATATATGTACACACATATGGATTCACTTTATACCATCGAAATACTGGAATATCGAAATTCAGTATTTTGAAGCTATAAAGTCAAAAAAATTAAAACCACTAAAACACAGAACCGCAAAATTCAAAATCTCGCACACCAGAAATTTTGAATTTCGCACTTCTACTCCACATGCACACACCTTCCTCCCCACACAAAAACACAAGCTCTCTACTTCATAAAAGCATGGGGCAAGCACCCCTGCACCCCCATGTTGGGGGCTGTGGCCCCGACACCCCCCATACTGAAATATTCTCACTCTGAGGTCGCACTGCATACAAACACACACAAAACACCACCACACAAGCTACATTCTCCTCACACACACACATCACAGCAACAAAACACACTGACACACACCACAGACCCTACCCAAAACCCTTAACACACACACACTTACCTGAATCCATAACCACAGCGAAACCTCAGAAGCATGAAATTCGAAACCTTTGGTATTCAAGATTTTGAATTTCCTGCTTCTGAGCTTTCGCTTTTCTCAGGATTCCACTTTATGGGCTCGAAATACTGAATTTTGATAGTTCAGTATTTCAATCTTTTAAAGTGAATCCATATATACATATATATATATATATATATATATATATATATATATATATATATATATATACATACATATATGTAACATACAAAAGTGGTGGAGAAAATTGTACAAATACAAGTACTTCAACAGTCAGATATCTATACCTGCAAATATGTACTTCAGGTAACATTCTGAAATGTATAAAAAGTAGGAATAGCATTTATGTAATCAGACATTCATCTGTTCATGACAGAGACAAAATACTGCTGTGTGTTAACAGCTTAAAGTTGTTGTTTGCCGTTTCGGCTTTTCCCAGTTAGGGATCACCACAGCGGAACTCCGGTCCGCTAATGATTGGCAGAAGATTTTTATGGTGCCGAGGTGACAGCCCGACGCCCAACTTTCAGCGAAGGCACACCCATTCATGCATGTCTTTCAGAGGTCACTCGACCATGGGGTGGACATGCACACTCCACACTGAAGGCACTCCAGCTGAGAATTGAACAGGAGAACCTCTTGCTGTGAGGCAACAACGCTATCACTGTACCAACAGCTTAAAGTAATAAGTGAAAATGTCAGTAAAGAATGTGAAAATAGTAATCTATACAGGTAACTCTGTAAATGTGAAAGTAATGATTAGTAGTGTTCAAATATCAGTAATGCTGCTGCATGTTATGAAATAAAACTGCGTTAACTGTGTTTTTTCTGTTTTGTTTCTCCCCACCTTTTTTTTTTTCTTATAAGGCTTATGCCTTTTTTTGTTGTTTTGCTTCTCTCCTATTTTATTTTTCTTCTATACAGGTTCAAATCCCTCAGAAGCAGACCAGTTGTGCACCTCCCAGGCTAAGGAGAGATCACTCTCTGACCGTCCAGGGACATCCTAACAAGGTCAAAGTTGAGGCACCGTTCATACAGGCACTTGGGCACATGGTAGTCTGGAAATCCTCACTGATCGGGAGGTTTGGAGCTTGGTTGAGGATGTACTGGTAGAGATAGTGGACATGAGAATTCAGCCATGTAGATGACATGCTCACCCAACTGATGCTGACCACCACTCCAGTATAGGTTTTAACCACTTTAACATCATGGACTTCCACTGAAACATCATCTGGCAGTGGAGGAGTTTGAGGATCTGTGACTTGCTCAGCCTTTTTTCTCTTACCATTTCTCCTTCACTCACTTCCCTATTTCCCACCCACACTGCCCTCTTACAAAAAAAAAAATGAGGGTCTATCCCCAAAAAACTTAGTACCCATTCTCAAACCAGCTCCTCCAGTGCAAATCCTCCTTATGGTTCCCTTCTGTGTTCACCTCTTTGTTTTGTCTTCCTATTTTTCAATCTGTCTGGTCACCCCTTTCTATTTAATTAAACCATCAGGGTATCCACAAAAGGGTAACACATATGAAAAAATTCTAACCTCTTTACTTTAAAAAAAAATCTAGTTGCTATAGTCTGCTACTTTGCTATAATGCTTTCAGCTTGACTGTGCTCAGCCAAGCTTGACCATGATATGCCAAGACTGATACCATTTACAATTCCACTAAATACTCCACACATACAAAAAGATGAACTCTGTACAACTTACACATCTCCAAAAAATGGGCATGCTTACAGAAAATTGCTTCACATTTCCATATTCAATGCAGCTACATTATGCTGACCTTATTTGCATATCTGCTTAGCTGCACTGTACTCAAATGCATGCTACAAACTTGTGCAACCCCTGACTATGAATACCACCTATAGCATATGAAATGTTTCTCCTGATATCTTAGTGTTTGAAAAGTCTTAGGACTTATGCTTTCTCACAGTATGTGTTACATACTAAGAACTTTCTAGTGACTATTGTATCTTAAACTTATCTAAACAATTTGATACTGTTTGGTAATTCTTAACTTGTCTATTTTATCAGATTTTATATTTGGATTGCATTGTAATCTCGGCTGCACCTAAAAATGGTTTATCTGGGTCAGTATTGTATCCCGAAAGCAAATGGGAAATAAATAAAAATACATACACTAGTGGAACTATATACTATCATCAGACATTTTAGGTTATTATATCAACCACCTGGATATGCAGGTTTCTCTTCAATATTTAAATTAAATCCTCTTTGAAATGGTACTGATCTTAACTTTATTTTTGACAATGGAAAAAATGAAACCACCTGCACCTGCAGCTCTTATATGCTGCCTGCCTGTTCATATGTGCATCTCATGCAAACAGATCACATGTGGAGTGACTATATTTTTAAAGAAACATGCACTCTTTATATTTTAATTGGGTAAACTAACCTTTTGTCATCCCAGGAATCAATTGAAACATGTTTTAAACTTTTATTTCACTCCTGAGCCATTTACAACCCCATATAATTAGTATATTTCCTCTCTCTGTCATCTAAAGCCTCAGGGATTTTGAATGTATTTCCAGCTGTGCTGCCATAGCAGAGTCCACAATTTTTGTACTCTATAACTTATAATATCCTATTCAATTTTACTATCCTTATTCACCTCATATTTATGGCCATCCACTGTGCTTTTTTTTATTTTACATTTCAAACTTACTGATGGCCTAGCTTCTGACCATATACGGCTGCAAAGCTGATTTTCTAATGTACTGGATAAACAATCGTCATGACTTTCGAACATTTTCCTGTCTGCTTCATTTCTTGTATCAAAATAAATTACTAAATAATAACCAATAAATTCACTCCATTTTGAAACAAGTACAGCTCCATTCCTGTTTATTCACTACCTCCTGAAAATTTCAAAACTGTACATTTTGCACCAAAGTATAACAAATAACAGCAATAGGCATCCATTTGTTATAATTTCTGTCCACCCTATACTTCCATTGTCCTGCTTTCATGATTTGATTGAGTTCCTTATTCACACTGAGCTGTGGCTGCCTCTGGCAGTTATTCCATGTGATTTTTAACTCAGTAAATGCAGCTTCAGTATCATAACAGTTACACCACCATGCCCCCTTCATCTTGTCAGCTTTTAATGCATCTTTTCTATTTAGCATATCCCGTCTTGCATTGTGTTCATTCCAAGTCATACTTGATTGAGTTTCTTTTTCAACTTCAGCTTCTCAAACAATATAGAAATACAGAGCTGATAAATATATTTTGCACTTTATCTAACTGTTCAGTGTTTCTTAACAGTACAGCACTGTCTTTATTTTTGCTTCACTAAATTATTTACTTATTTGTGTCTGCGTTTATATATTTGCTGTCCTGTGGCTGAATTTTGTTGGAGGCTTTTGCAGTTGCCCGTCCCTACTGTAAATTTGATCGGGGATACTTCTCCAAGTCCCATCTCATTAGCTCATTCTACCTAATACAGAGATCATTTAGGAAGGCCAAACCCCTAAGTCCTTGAATTATCTTCTGTTCCTCCTCTCCCCTTTCCACTTTAAAAAAAAAAAAAAAAAAAAAAAACTTTATTCAGCTGCTTATATTTTTCTGTATTTCTGTTTCTTTCTACTACTACTTCATCTTGATTGTTTCTGCTACTTGCTGCTTGTTCTCTAAAGTGTTCAACTGCATCTCTTCTGTTGTATTTAGTACTCCTTGTTTATAGCTTGTCTAAACTGTAAGTGTTATTCTAAGCCTTTTAGTTTTGGTTTAAGCACTTGGGCTTTAGGCCCACACCTTAGCTCTCCCTGGCCTTTCTCCCCCAGATTCTAACAGATATGGATGGACAATTTCTTACAGTTTCTCCTGCCACTCTGGTTGATATGAGCATCCTGAGACAGTGTAGCAACTGCATCATGTACATGGACAGCCCTCAACTACTACCACCTAGGAGCACAATTTATGAGAGATGAAATTACATTAGAAACCTAGAGTCCATGCTCTCTCCCTCTCAAGCCAGTATATCTGGCACCGAGAAGGTTGTCAACACAATCAATACACCTCAAACACACCCACACCTACACAACATGCACCCACATATGCATATGCAAAGGTCCTCAACATAAACATACCCAAACAAAGGAGACCTCTGAGGCAAAAACACATGTGATCTCCACAGCCCTTCATACCACATACAATGCATATTCCACACACCTGTGCCTCACAGCCTCTAAGGCTTAACTATAAATCCAACGTATTAGTCATAGGAGACTCCATTGTGAGACAAACACATATGCCTCTCACCAGGCTGGATAAGGAGAAAGTCATTGTTAGTTGTCTATCAGGTACCTGAATCCACCATATCACATACACACTCAAGTCTCTCAACAACAGGTACTGATATGACTCTGTCATAGTTCTTGTTGGTGTGAATGATTGAGACATACCTTGTTGAACTATATGAAGAGAGACATAATTGAGCTCACTGAGTATGTGTCCCAGGCTGGTATGTCTCTATCTATAAGCAGCATTCTATCATCACCCAGAATGATGCCTCAATACAAACAGAAAATGATTGACTTTAACAACTCGCTTAATTTCTAGTGTCATTCCAGGGGGATCCAGTACCTGACAGTTTGGGAAGATATGATTGACAGACCACAATGATTTGCCAGAGATGGCCTGCATCTGTCTCACCAGGGCTTCTCCCCCATAGTGCCTTTTTTAGGAAAAGTTGTGAGATAAAAACTACCAACATAAGAATTTCAACAAAACACAAATTAAAGGTCATGCTGCTAAATGCTAGGAGTCTAAACATGAAACTGCACTCATTGCAAGCATTCTTAACCCTGGAAAATGTTGACATCTGTGCAGTCACAGAAACCTGGTTCAAAGCTGGGGAGAGCACCCCAGCCTTACATGGTTACTCATCCTATCATACATTCAGACCTGAACCTGTGGGCAGTAAAGCCAAAGGAGGTGAAGTTTTAATATATATTAAAGACATACACACCACCGGGCTGGTCAAGTAGTAGGATACACAGTTGACACTCCAGGTGAATTTAATAATTAACAAGACCCCTATTCAAATCATAGCTAGCTACCAGCCCCCAAATCTGACTCAAGATGCCCAATCCACCTATCTGGACATGTTCGAATCTATCAAGATTCAACCCTTTACCCTGATCCTGGGTGACTTTAACTACCCAAATATAGATTGGAAGGACTACTCATGCCAGAACACAAATGCCCAAGGATTCCTCAATTTTGTCAATGCAAACACCTTGGAATAGCTAGTCGATACTCCCACAAGAGGTGATAATGTCTTGGACTTGATATTAACCAACATGAGTAACCACTGCAGTATCGCTACAGTATCATCCTCCCTGGTAAGATCTGACCATAAAGTGGTCACTTTTGAAGGTACCATCTCCCTCACCCTCCACACCCAGCTAGGGTCAGGTATAAAAACTTCTCCATAGCTGATTATTGCCTCCTGAGGGATGGTATAAACAGCTTCACAGCCCCCTCCCCCTCTGTAGGAATTGGCACCAATATCCAAAACTGCACCAAAACAGTATATGAGCATTTATATAGATGCATGGAGTCAGGTATACCAGACAGGACTAAATCATCCTACGCAAGGAAAACTAACCCTATCTGTGGACATCTGCAATAAATAAACTCTATAACAAAAGAAAACAATTGCAGTCCAAGACCAAGAAGGGGCAGGTGCCCAGTTGAAAGCAATGTCTCCTTAGCCTGAACAAACAAATAAGAGCACAAGTGAAATCCTCCAAAGCAAACTTCAAGTCCAAATTGGCCACATCTACTAGAGACAATCATAAGGCCTTCTTCACATGTCTGCAGCTTCTAAGGAATCACCCAGATCTGTTCCAAACTGGAGGTCAAGGACACAACATATACAAATGCCGTAGATATAGCAAACTTGCTGGCTGACAGATTCAGTGAAAACTTCACCCCTCTGTCCCCCCATCTGTAAATCAGGATATCTCCAGTACCTGACCCCTTCCCCTTATATCTAGGGAACAGGTCATCATTGCTCTCTAAAAGTTAAGAAAATACAGCCTCCATGGGACACAATAACATCCCAGGCCGCATCCTATGTGAACTCAGACAGGAACTTGCAGCACCATTAGGTGCCCTATTCAACCAAAGCCTGATTACCAGCTTCATCCCAGCTGAGTGGATGACAGCCACTGTCATCCCTTTGCTCAAAGATGGAGCATCCACCAATCCAGGAAATTATAGACCCATCAGCCTAACTAGCCTGATCTGCAAGGCCATGGAATGGATTATCATGGACCTCATTAACAAGGACATCGGCATCCTCCAAATGCTCAGTCATGCACAATTTGGCCTTGACAAGAGGAGGTCATGTCTTTTAAATGTGGTTGACTTCTTTGAGGCACTCACCAAAGCCATGGACAAGGGGAAGATGGTCACACTACCTACCTTGACCTGGACAAAGCCTTCAACACTATTCCCCACTCCGGCATAATAGATAAACTCTCTCAACTAGGCATCAATCCGTATGCTACCAGATGGGTAGCAAACTGGCTCACTGATAGAACCCACCTAGTCTAAATATTGGAAGCCACTTCAAACAGTAGACCTGTAACAAGTGGCATACCCAAGGGTACGGTCTTGGGGCCTCTGTTATTTGGGATATATTTTTCTGAGGTGCAGGCCAAAACCAGTGGGCTATGGCTGACAAAGTTTGCAGATAACTGCAAGTTGGGTGCTGTCATGAATTCCCTTAGTGATGTGGACATCCTCCAAGAGGAATTCACCCAGACAAATGACTGGTGCCAGAAACATGGCCTCAAGTTTAATACCATAAAATGCACTGTCATCCTCTTCGGGGAGAGGGACATCCCCACAAATTATCATATTAATAACAATGTCCTAAGCACGCAATCAGTCATGAGGGATTTGGACATCTAGATTGATAGCAACCTGACTTTTCACCACCATGTTGCTTCCGTTGTATGGAAACCCTTCTATATTGCCCACCTTATAAGTAAGGGAATCTAATCCAGGGACAAGAAGGTCATAACATCCCTCTGTTCTTCCCTTATAAGGCCCATTATTGAATACAATGACCCTTTTGGCATGTACCTCGCAAAGCACATGCAGCAGCTGGAGAGACCTCAAACATCTACCATACATGGATAGGCTAAAAGCAATATCCCTCTACTCAGTTTCTTACAGATTTGTCAAAGGTGAACTCTGTCTGGCATACAAGGCAATCATGGACCCCATCTTGATGGGACTGGTGCGGCCTCAACCTGGTCTGTGATGTCAACAGGACTTGTTGGCAGGACAGATTTGTGTTCCAGAAACTCCCCCATCTGTGGAATAGACTGTCTATTCACATCAGGAAGAGTACTTCTTTACCCCTTTTTAAGCGCAACCTGCATAACTGGATGGGAAACAGAAAATACACCCCTGTGATTCCACCCGTGTCCCTGCTGGACAGGGGCATCGGGTGCTGACTTATCTAAACATGGGCTAAACTCTTGGCTAGGCTTATAAGGGCCTCAGGGCCAATAGCCTAGTAACATCCTATGATCTTATGACCTGATGAACTATTTTGACCCTTCATTAATAGAAAAGTAGCATTTTGTCAAAACCTCCTCTTTTCTATTATATATATTAGTAAACAATTTCACATAGCCTTCATCTCTGTACTAAATAAAGGTTTAATTACTGTTTTAAGCAATCAGTTCCATTAATACTCATTGTCCATGTCCAGGCTGCTGAGAATTCCCTTTTCTCCATACCATCTTCTTCTGAATAACTGAGATTGGACATAGCATTCTTTTATCTTCTCCCACAATCAGCATTTTAAATGTTTCCTTGAATTACTTCACTTCCTTTAAACTATGAATTCTTCAATTTCTTTCCTTGCATCTTCTGATACTAAAACTGTTTTGATTCAGTTTGAAAACAAATGCTTTGAAAATGGTGGATAAACCAGTTTAAATCACAGTTTGAGCATAGTCTTATTATGGGACTAAACTTATTCTTCCTTGTATTTATGTCTGCTCTATAAACCTGTTTCATAAAATGCTACATACATCTATGAAAAGCAACTCTTGTTCCCTGGCTGATAAAGTAGAGAACAAACTCTTTGTGTCTGCATGTACTTTGTAAATCATACAATGTGTTTCAGCATGGCATTCAACCTCAGAATTTTTTTCTTGTGCACTCTCACTCTTTCACTCTCTCATTCTCTCTCTTTGTTTCTCTCAATGTAAATTTGATTTTGTAGTCCAATCCATTCTAATAACAACCTTGTATAAAAGTCTAAAGGGTCTAGAGTTTCTAGCCTTACTTGTGCATCTGAAAAGTGGTGGTTCATTTTTCTGGTGTTAGTTTGCAACTCTGTAACTGAATCCACATATATTGAAAGGGTTCTATAACTCTTTGGTAACAGTTCCTCAGATGTTTTTATATAACTATCTAGTTCCTTATCTATTTTTTGTCTTGTCAACACCTTTGCTTTTGTAAACTGTTCACTAGTTGGTTGACTTTGCATTTGAGTAAGCAGTTTGTTTTTCATCCACTCTACCATGTCCTCTTTATTTCAGCCCTTGCTCCCTGACACTTTCCTCATCAACCAGTCTGCCATGAGTTATCAGTTTAACTTTCTCTTTACCGCAAAAGATCTAAAACATTTTAAATGCAGAAATCCAATCTTTCTCATAGGTTCATAGAAGATTACTAGGCTAATGGCTTAAGAGCCCTTTCAAGCCTACCCAATATAACCTGATTTTACCCAATATATGAGCCCTAGGAGCAAGTGGATGGCATGGTTTGTGTTACTTACTGCTTTGAATATCCTACAGATTGAGAGCTACATGGTTATTTAGCCAAGAACAATTCTCATTGTGGCCATTTTGTTAAAACAGAAGAGAAGGTGGTGGTGTAAAAAGTGTTACAGCTGCTTTGCTCTGTGCTTTGGCACTGAAGGTAGTGATTTGACTAAAAAAGGCACTATTAAGTACTATTTTTTTACCAAACACTTGCCAAATGTGCCAGTTTCTGCTGATACATATGAATTGCTTTGCTTCTGTGAAATGTGTAAGTGACATAATGAGTAGGTACATTCCACTCTGCTCCACCTGCGTGCTGTATATGCTTGGTCATGCATACAGGTTGTGTGTGTACTCACATGACATTCTATAGTGATGCTAAGGTGTGCTATACATGATTAAAAGTCACATTTAATATGACACTTTGTTTAGCTGTATATTAATGATGATGGCAGCTGATACTGGTGCCTCTTGGAGAGTGCCTGCCTGGTTTGTAAAGCAGAGTAAGATGATGTTGTGTTTTCTACCAAACCAGTTCAATCAGTGGCTGCTGGAACCATATGCAGGTGACATTTTTAGGGTAAGTGTTATGTGTGATATGGCAGAACAGCTGACTAGGGCTTCCAGAATCATTGCAACTGGTTAACACTGCAGACATTAATATAATGAGCTCTAGACCTGCAGATATGGAAAGCATTAGTAGGTGAAACCCCCCCTTAATGATATTCTGGTTCAACAACAGCATTACTGCTACCAGTGCTCATCATCTGGTTTGTGCCGGTTGTCATTTCACCACCTCGTAAGTACAAAGGCTGAATGCTTGCACTAGTATCACCACTGCAACCAACTGTTGATCAGTCTCCTTATTCTCTGTACAATTACTTGCGAACAATGCACACAGATACTTAAATCCCCCACCTCAGTTAGCTGCTCCCTTCATAACGTCTGAGGGTGATCCATACTTTCTCTGAGACAATCACCATTTTTGTTTTGCAGGTGCTTATTTTCATTGCACCTGCTTTGCACTCAGCATTGAATCACTTCAGTGTATCCTGACCATCAAAGTCAATTGAGAAAAACAGGACTGGATCTCCAGCAAATAACACGGACACCACCCTCGTGTTCCCAAACTGTATGTTTTGTAGACCTTACTTGGATTTTGACAATCTTGTCATGAAATCACAAAGACAATGAGAGATAAGATACAGCAGTGATGGGGTCCCATACTCATCTTGAATGTATTCAACCTAAAGACATAATGTGATGGAGGTGTTTGTCTTCCCTTGCTGTCCTTAGAGTTATGCTGTCTGGAGGTTTATGCCTTTCTATTATCAACCTTGGTGAAGTATTCTAAAAGAGCTGCCTGACTATACTTAAACCCTACTGCCTACATTAATATTCATTTAAAGAATCCAAGAAACAAACTTTGAACAGGGAATTGTGGATCACTACTTAAACTAAATCTGGGGTGAAGTTCACACATTCAGCAACTGGTGGCCTGGAAAAGCCTGCAGTATGACTGTCTCAGAGTAAAAAATGTTTGAGGTGCCACTGAGTTACCTCACTACTTGCAACGTGAAGTGCCATGGTTATGAGGGAAGTCAATTGAGAGATACACACATTAGTGATATATTTGTAATATATTACATTTATACTCTGATATAATCTAACTTTTTACCATAAATTATTGGAAAGAAATACTTCTAAAAGTACACATATAACACTTGTCGGAATTTCACATCACACAAAAGTATTTTCCATTTGGTAAATCCATTAAGATATTTTGACAAATGAAACTTTTAGATTTTACTATAATGCAAAGGATGAAGGCATTTACTCTTCATTTTCAGCCTTTAAATGCACTGATGATGCTACTGCTTTCAATGATTCTACATTGATGTCCCACCATGGTGAGGGCAATTTCCTCATTATTATTATATTATGAAGATGCTTCATAGTATCTCTTTAGTCATCTTGGGTGGGATATCAATATCTAATATGAAATTTATCTGAGGCAAAAGAATCATGACTTAATAAAGTCCAATTGTTCCTTTACTCTGGAGATTAAAATGCCTCCAGTCTAAAACCTCATACAGTGGTGTTAAGATACGCTTAAGAAGAAAGAAGAATTCTTAATCTGTCTGTGAAGAAGGCATGCTACACACACAGTACTCAAGGCCCATCTAACATATAATTGCTGCAGACATGGCTAAATTAAAGAAGGAGATGCATAAACAGGGTTTTGAATTCCACATGGATTTGAGCTAAGAAGGTCTTCAGATATGACTGGTAATCTGGTTTGTTGTATTCCGAGTGAAATGCAACAGTACGGTTACTACACAGGCAAGCAGATACCAATAAAGAACTGCTTTTGCATCAAAATTTTCACTAGAGAAGAAATATCATATTTTCTAGTCTTTCCATGACAGATGCCTTTGAACAAGAATCACCTGAATATAGTAGCTTTGTTATCAAGATTCAATGTACTTTTGTGCAGAACAAAACATTCATACCTCTGCCACTGTTAACTCATTTCATTCCGAAAAGGAGTTACAAGTAGTACTTTGAAAAAACCTGTGCAGATTTTCTATGACATGGTTGTATGAACCCTCTTGAGCACCCATGTTAGTAAAGGACACTGATTCAGTCAAAACCAGGCAACATATTTCCAACAGTTGGCATTATACTCCCTCACCAGAAAAGAATGGTGAAGTTGATTGCAAGTTATATTTTAAACTGCTGAGGATTTAGAAATGAGGATGCTTCTCATATGCACGTTTGCACTACCCCACAAATCTCTACAGATGGTATAAATAGTCATGTCTCACAAGAAACGTTAAAGGAAAGCCAGTATCAACCTTTTATTCATATGTGTATTTGCAAATCCATATTAGCCATTATCTGTCACATTGCGACTAGAATAGTTTATCCTTTATACAGCTCACTCAGTAAAACACATTTCTTTTTGAAAAGGAATGAGAAGCTATCCTTCAAATACTTGTTTTTGGAACTATGCAATATATCAGGGCTACCAAGACAGGTTTCATGCACTTTTCCTTAAGAGGAAATCTTTAGAATGCACAGACAATGGAAGATATCAGGGTTCAAAAATTTTCTTTGGAGACCTTTGAGATTTTTTGTCATGGTTTACCAAGATGTATTTGACCACTTCTCATATTTCTCGTGTATTTGTTTCATCTTATCTAGAATATTATATTTTTACTCTAATGTGGTTTGATTTTAACTTTTTTGATGTCTGGAATAGAACTATTTGGAAGAGAGAGTTTTATAAGCTCATTGACTGAATTAACTTATAGTTAAATATTTTTGACTTATCTATTGTTATAGGCTTCTCTGGTACCTAATAGCTTGCTTTCAGAAGACTTAGCTTAGTTACATAATTCTCAGATATTATTTTGATTAATTTGTAAATTGTTATTGAGTGTTACACATACTTATTGTATGCATTTACATATTTTAGTATCTGTAAAATAAGTGCTGTTTGTGTTAATAAAAAATGAACAAATGGTTTAAAAATATTATACTTTTCATTTAAAAAAAATCTGTATATTAACAATAGAACATCTGGTTAGAGTAGATTGAAGAATAATTTTAAAATCGCTAAACATGATATTCATTGCATATATTTTGCAACACATATCAAAAATGTAAAGCCCAGTATTTTTACTAAAGATGGCATCTGCTTATAAAATGATTAAAGAAAGTTAAAGTGTCAGCATCCCATTAAGATAGAGACTGGCCTGAGTTAGAATATAAATCATACATTATTAAACTTAAAACTGCCAAAAGTGGGCCTAACATTAATTATCTAACCCAAGAACCAGTCTAAAATTGTATTGAATTATGAAATGACAATTGCATCAGTAGACCAAGCAGTTACTTACATATTCTTATTTCTGACTTATAATTGTATTAATACAAGTTTATTTTGTGAAAATACACACTGCATGCTTTAAGTGGTAATAACCCTTACTACGAAAATATGACATTCACTGAATGGGGAGATGGGGAGGACATTTAGTTTCCCTAAGATGCAATGGCATTAGAGTTGATTGTATTAAGTAAGGGGGTTTATGACAGGTTTGGTTCCCTGAGAAAGCAAAAAAAAAAAAAAAAAAGATATTTAATTCCCAATTCCCCAATGAAAAAGAAAAATGAATGGCATACAGAGATAGTCTAAAAAATATGATTAGTGCTCATTTTCCTGGCTTAAACAAATATAGTATATCATTTCCAGACAGTAAGACATGCAGTTTCAGTTCCTCCCTGAAAAAGATAATCTAGATATCATAGTACTATTTTAAATTCATTCTGATGTGGACAACTACCTCCCAATAATGACCTTCAGAGGACTTCTTATTAAAGACACAGTATATACAGTCATTTAGTTCGGGATACCTATTATATTGTCGAACATTTACAAGTTCGAACGTCATATGGTCGAACCCATATGTTCAAATTTGTAAAAGATCGAAAACATAAAAAATAAATAAATAAATAAAAAACAGAAAAAACTTACATGAAAGTTGTAAGCAGGGGGGCAAATCCCCTGCACCCCCATGTGGGGGGGCTGACCCCCAACACCCCCCACTTTTGAAATATACCAGATCTGAGATCGCACTTCAATGCAGTACAGTGAGGAAAGGGAAGATTTCCTTTTACTGCACTGTAGTGCAATCTTGGAGTTGTTATATTTAAACAGGGGGGTGTGGGGGATGCAGGGAGGCTTGCTCCCCCTGCTTACAACTGTCAGGTAAGTTTTTTCTTTTTTTTTTTTTTTTTATGTTTTCGAACTTTTACAAGTTCAGACATATGGGTTCGACCATATGGCATTCAACAACGTAATATGAACCCTTTAGTTCCATGCTGCATTTCTTTCATTATCAGTACACTATGTGCTTTGTACATACAGTATCACATAATAAAATTATGAGTTCTTAATAATTGTAATATCAATAAATACAAACCCTGTAGTTAGAACAAATAAAGTGAATTCTGAAAGAAAACAGCATATGATGAAACAATGTACAGCTATTAAAGTATTTTTGTAAAGTTAACCACTGTCACTTATATGTATTGATACAAGGACTACTGTACTTTGTAATAAGTTGAATAATACTCTCAGATACTGTATTCTTCACACACACACACACACACACACACACACACACACACACACACACACACACACACACACACACACACACACACACACACACACACACATTATACTTATATGCATACTAGTGTAATACATTTCATTACTGGCACTAATCAGCAAACAAAAAAATATTGCACACAAACAGACCACACAAATAGCAAAAAAATACCTAAAGAAAAAAATAAAAAAATATTTGCACCCTAAATGGTGGACTCCATCACCCACATCTCCTACAGTGTAAATATATTGACTCCCAGATCAAGCTGTTGGGAAAGGGACAGACTTCCTTACCCACTATTACGTGATCTTAGACTTAAATATAGCAAGAGTAGAACCATACCACTTAGTAAAAAATAAATAAATAAATAAATAAGGAAAACACATATCTCTGGCCAGCAAAAGTGTTGGCAGCCAGGAAACTGCATTGACCAGCATGAGCATACACAGTAAACAAACAGGCTTGTCTATGGGTAAATGTTTTAAGTGTGCTTGCGTGGACAGCATGAAGAGCTACATATGGGAAACAATGCATGCTGTACACAGACAGGGAAAGTGTACTGTGCACATGAATGAAACAATATGAATACGGAAATAAGTAAGAGGGATTGTGAAATGGCATGGGGAACTGCAATACATGGGTTACACGACAGGAAACGTGTACTGAGGACAATGTGCCCAGAAATCAAAGAGATGTATACAGAAACATGTAAGAGAGAAGGGAAAATGTTCAAATTCGAGTACAATAATCGATGTGAAGTGCTTTTGACACAAAAACAAATTTGTAATAATAAAATTTTGCAATACATATGTCAGAATAATTAATAGGTGTCATAATTCCTGTGCAAATATAGGTAAACAAAAGCAGACATGATATTATAGGATGGAACAGTTAGACAAATTCACATTGTAACAGAGGGGAATTAACATGACAGTTCACAATGACAGTAAATACCTTACAGGATAATTGCACAGCATGTATTTCATCATTATAACATGTTGGAAAAAAGAATGGCTCAGAAGCCAGAGTTTCGTTTTGCAGAAATCACCCTAATCACATCTGTATCAACAATGACCTGTGAATTAGCTGTGTATGACATAGAAATAGGCCTAAAATGAATTATGCATCTGAATATTTTAATAGTTATGTTTCCCATATGTAGGAGTATGTGTGTGTGTGTGTGTGTGTGTGTGTGTGTGTGTGTGTGTGTGTCTGGTGTTACAAATGTGGGAGCAGAGTGTGTGACATAAGTAATAACTTTGCATATGACACTCCTGCCTGACACAGTTATTTTACCAACAAATAAGAAGAAATGCAGGCACCATACTATTATGCAATGTATTTCCAAGAGCTGTGTATTCTGAGCATCTGTGACAGAGGTAGCAATGGGTATTGTGACACATGAATGAAGGTAATGTGTGAATTACAAAAGGATCCCTGAGAATGCATGTCATATCAGCATGCCAGACTGATGGCAATTAATGAGTACGCTATTGTGCACACATTTGTAATCTGTCCTACACCAATGTTCCGTGGTTAAGGAAAGTTCCTTTGTATGTCTGTACACATACCACCTAAGAACTGGAGAACAATCGTGTACACCATAATGCTCAATACATGTGCCAAAGTAGCACTATCACCATTATATTGGCAGAAAAATTGTCTACTGCCATGAAATCCAAAGCTACATTCACATCTGTTCATGTAAGATATCAAGGGATACAACTGATATGATATAATGGTTATTGAGTAATGTCAGCAAGTTCTCACAAAATAAACCCCTATGCTATAATTGAACATGTAGCTATGTAACTCTTTCAAATAACAATATGGCCATTAATCACATTCACCACAGTTAAACTGTTGTCACAGCTGCGGAATTCCACTTACATGAAGTCATTCAATCACCTATTCTTTATTTGCCCATCATTTTTATCTGCTAAATGTGATGTGGGAGACCTCTGCCAATCAATATGTACAAAGTATAAGTGGGGTGGATGTCTTTCATGCAGAACAGTCAAGGACACAAATGCTTGCAGTTACTTCTGGTTTGGAACACTTGCCTAAGGTTTTTTTAAACCTTTATTGCATTATCACTTGTGACACAGGCAAATTTGCATTTATATAAAAGTAATCAAACTGTATTAACAAGTTCATGTTTATAAACATTATACTTAATATATATTGCTATATATCATATCAGCATTATAGTGGGATCACCGAATGTGCCATGGTATAAGTGCATCACCAATAATCGTATTTGTGGTTATATGTGAAAGTATTACACCATGTGTATGAATCAAGGAATATGTTTCTCTGTAATTACTAAGAAAGAATCTTACTGTATGTCAGACAACATTGACTGAGGCTTGGTATATACAAACCCACCTGTAGCCCCCTGCTGTTGTCACTGTGATGGCAGAACAACAATTATGTACAATGTGGATATAACCTCATATTGGAACACATGCTTACTTGGGCAACAGCATACATTACATTGTCTCATGTCTTCAGTCTTGAGGAGGTGTCTCACTACAACTGTGATGGAATGAAATTACAGCATCAGTCTTCAATACACCCTTTCCTTAGGAAATGTAGAATAAACTGTTGCAACGAGAAATGGCATCTACACATGAACATAGCACATGTGGGTGACAACACTGTTAACAGCATGTACACTGACTGTAAGCAGTGACATCAAAATTTGAACTATATAGCTAGCATCACAGACTAATGAAGGTTTGCTGAAACACAAGCACAAATACAGATTCATTTGATGACTGTGACATTACATATTTCAATGGATGACATCAGCATTGTGCATTACCTTCATGTTTTCACTAAAAAGTGGTTGTACAGCACCAGCACACTGTATTGATATACATCATATATGCATTTTCAGACTGTCCGGCACAGTTAGATTAAGAAGCACATATTCACAAACAACAGTCATTCCTGTATTCCAATGCCGTACTTATGTACTGTACAGTCGATAAACAGCTGTATTATATGCAAACACCAGAGGAGAAGTCTGATTGCATGCGAGCCACACTGCATCATCAAATGGATGACATAAACTGTGTCATGCAAAGGAGATTTGCATGCAAAATGACTTATACAGCTATATGCAATTCTAAATGTGTGAATACTAAGGGTGTAACATGCTCCTGCTCCCATTTACATACACAAACACAATGGGGAGTTTCACTGCAGTATTCAAACTCCCTAGCTATCAATTGATACAGTCTACAAACAAGTGTATTATATGCATGATCCATAGGAGGTATTTGACTTCAGTGGTGTGAAAGTACATTACTGAAATGATGACCTCATCAGTGTGTTGCAGACAGCATGTGGTTGTGGACAGAATGAAAAGGAGTTGTGGGACTCATCTAATCGTGAAAATGTTTCTCACAAGTGAGAATCATATGAGCATACCTATTGATTTAATCTTCCAGTGATACAATGGAGCATCATCACACAATCAAGGTGACTGCTATGAGATTGGAACCTCTTACATATCTAGCTATGCAACCTAAAGGATTCGGTACTTAAATAAGCACCACCACAGAAGTCACACTTTTATAGTATGAGAATGTATTTTATAAAGGATGATGTCAGTGTGGTGTTGCAGAGAAGATGATTTTGGACAATGGGTTTGATATCCATATGGACTTACCCTGTAGTGTAAAATTAACTCAAGATTATAACTGTATTGTGGACAGGAGTATTTAAGGTAACATTTACAAAACTCCATACAAACATACACAACCAAATTGACTTCTGTGAGGTTAGAACTCCCTACTTATCTAGTTCTACAATTTTGAGGGCACAGTACTTAATGCACGTACCACCAACAAAATCTGCCTTTTAAAGTGTGATAGTGCACTTCAAAAAGGATGACATCAAAGGATCATAAGATCATATGAAGTTACTAGGCTACTGGTCCTAAGGCCCTGCCTAGCCAAGAGTTTTAGCCCATGTTCAGACAAGTCAGCACCCAAAGCCCCTGTCCAGAAGGGACACAGGTGGAATCCTAGGGGTGCATTTTCTGTTTTCCATCAAGTTATCCAGGTTGTACTTGAAAAGGGATAGTGAGGTACTCTGCTTGACATGGATAGGGAGTCTATTCCACAGATGGTGGAGTCTCTGGGACACAAGTCTGTCCCAACAACATATCTTATTGATGTCACAGACCAGGTTGAGGTCACGTGTGTGGATTACTCGAGTGGAGCTTGACTTGTGGATATATAGCAGTCCCATCAAGGCGTGGTCTGAGATTGCTTTGTATGCCAGACAGATGTCACCTCTGAGGAGTCTGTATGAAACAGAGTAGAGGGACAGAGCTTTTAGCCTATCTTTGTAGGGTAGATGTTTGAGGACCTGGATTCTTCTGGTGAGGAACCTCTGTGGTCTCTCCAGCTGCTGCATGCACTTTCAGAGGTACATGTTGAAAGGGCCATTGTACTCAATAATTGGCCTTATAAGAGAAGAATACAAGGATGTTATGAACTCCTTGTCCCTGGATGATATACCCTTTCTTATGAGGTTGGCCACATAGAAAGATTTCTGTACAATGGAAGCAACATGATGGTCAAAAGTCAGGTTGTTATCAGCCTGGTTGCCCAAATTCCTCAAGACTGATTGCGTGCTTAGGACTGTATGCACCCAGCTTGCAGTCATCTGCAAACTTGGTCAACCATAGCCCACTGGTTTTGGCCTGGACCTCAGAGACGTATATCCTGAATAACAGAGGCCACAAGACCAGTCCCTGGGGTTTGCCACTCATTACAGGTCTACTGCTTGAGGTGGATTCCCCTATTTTGATTAAGTGGGTTCTATCAGTGAACCAGTTTGCTACCCATCTGATAACATATGGGTTGATGTCTAGTTGACACAATTTATCTATTATGCCAAGACATGGTAAGCAATGTGCACTGTCTTCACCTCTTCCATGGCTTTGGTGACTATCACAAAGAAGTCGACCAGATTTAACAGACATGCCCTTCCCTTCACAAAGCCAAACTGTGTGGGGTCAACTATTTGGAGGTTGCCAATGTCCCTGTTAGTGAGGTTTATGATAATCTGTTCCATGGCCTTGCAGATCAGGCTAGTTTGGCTGATGGGTCTATAATTTCCTAGATCGGTGAATGCTCCATCTTTGTGTAAAGGGATGACAACGACTGTCCTCCACTTGGCTGGGACAAAGCTGGTACTCAGGCTTTGGTTGAATAGGGTGCCTAATGGTGCTGCAAGTTCATGCCTGAGTTCATGTAGGATGCAGCCTGGAATGTTAGTGGTCCCATGGAGGCTGTATCTTTTGCCTTTAAGATGGCAGTGATGACCTGTTCCCTAGAGATAAGGGTTGGCGGGGGCATTTACTGGGGATGTCCTGATTTACTGATGGGGGCAGAGGGGTGAAGTTTTTGCTGAATCTGTCAGTCAGCAGGTTGGCTATATCTACAGCATTTGTGTATGTGGTGTCCTTGACCACCAGTTCTGTACAGATCTGGATGCTTCCTTTGAGATTGTAGACATATGGTAAGAAGGCCTTATAATTGTCTCTAATAGATGTGGCCAATCTGGACTTGAAGTTGGCTTTAGTGGATTTCACTAGTGCTCTTATTTGCTTGTTCAAACTAAGGATAGATTGCTTCCAATTGGGCACCTGCTCCTTCTTGGTCCTGGACAGCAATTGTTTCCTATTTTTATATAGTTTATTTGTTGCAGATGTACACCAGACAGGTTTACACTTCCTTGTAGAGGATGATTTTGTCCTGTCAGGTATTCTTGATTCCATGCATCTATATAAGTGCTTGTATAGTACTTTGGTGTAGATTTGGGCATTGGAGCCAGTTTCAACAGACGGGGAGGGGGCTGTGAAGCTGTTTATACCATCTCCCAGGAGGTTATAATCAGCTTTGGAGAAGTTTTTATGTCTGACCCTAGCTAGAAGGAGGTTGGGGGAGATGCTAACTTTGACAATGACTATTTTATGGTTGGATCTTACCAGGGAGGATGATACTGTAGGGGTGCTGCACTGGTTACTCATGTTAGTTAATACCAAGTCCAAGATATTATCACCTCTTGTGGGGGTATCAACTAGTTGTTCCAAGGCATTTGCATTGATAAAATCAAGGAATCTCTTGGCATTTGCATTCTTGCATGAGTAGTTTTCCCAATCTATGGTTGGGTAGTTAAAGTTGCCCAAGATCAGGGTAAAGGGTTGCGTCTTGTTATACTCAAAGAGGTCCAGATAGATGGATTGGGCATCTTGAATCAAATATGAGGGCCTGTAGCTGTTTATGAATAGGGGTCTTGTCAATGGTTAACTGCACCTGGAGTGTCTCCTGTATGTCATACTGTTTGACCAACCTGGATGTGTGTGTGTCTTTAATATATATTGAAACTCCTCCTCCTTTGTCTTTGCTGCCCACAGTTTGGGGTCTGAATGTATGATAGGATGAGTAACCAGATAAGGCTGAGGTGCTCTCCACAGCTTTGAACCAGGTTTCTGTGATTACAAAACTGTCAGCATCTTCCAGGGTTAAGAATGCTTGTAATGAGTGCAGTTTCATGTTTAGACTCCTAGCGTTTAGCAGTATGATCTTTAATTTGCATTATTTAAAAATTTTATGTTGGTTTTATCAACATCATCACTTTTCCTAGAAAAGGCACTATGTGGGAGGCAAGAGCCTTTGCCAGAAGTCTGAAGCCCAAGTGAGACAGATGCAGGCCATCTCCAGCAAAGAATCATGGTCTTTCGATCATATCTTCCCAGGCTGTCAGGTACTGGATCCTCCTGAAATGGCACCAGAAGTTAATCCAATTGTTAAAGTCAATCATTTTCTATTTGTATTTAGGCTTAATTTTCGGTGATGGTAGAATGCTTCTTAAGGCTTGGGACATACATGCCTAGGACACATAGTCAGCGAGCTCAGTCATATCTCTCTTCGTATAGTCCAGGGATGTATGTATCAAGTTGTTCACTTCAACATGGACAATGACAGAGTCATAACTGAACCTGTTGTTCAGTGACTTGCGTGCGTGTGTGATATGGTGGATTCTGGCACCTGACAGACAACTAACCGTGACTTTCTCCTTATCCAGCCTGGTGAGAGGCACATCTGTGTGTCTCACAGTAGAGTCTCCTATGACTATGTTGGGTTTATGGCTAGGCCTTTGTGATTGCAAGACACTGGTGGGTGGAGTATGAGTGGTATGTGATGTGCAGGGTTGTAGAGTTCTAGTGTGTTTTTGCCTCTGAGGTCTCCTTTTTATGGGTATGTTTTCTGGAGAACCTCCACATATGTAGGTGTGTGTTGTATAGTTGTGGGTGGTGTTTGAGGTGTGGTGACTGTGTTGATGACCTTCTCTGCCAGATATACTGGCTTGTGAAGGAGAGAGCATAGACTCTAAGTTTTTAATGTAATTACATCTCTCCCAAATTGTATTCCTAGGTGGTAATAGTAGATGGTTGCCAATGTACATGATGCAGTTGCTACACTGTCTCAGGATGCCCTTATCAACCAAGCTGGCAGGAGAAACTGTAGGAAATTGTCCGTCCATATTTGTCAAAATCTGAGGAAGAGAGGCCAGGGAGATCTAAGGGATAAGCTTAAAGCCCAAGTGCTTAAGCCAAAACTAAGAGGCTTAAAATAACACTTACAATTTAAACAGGCTAAAAACAAGCAGTAATAAATGCAGCAGAAAAGATGCAGCTGAACATGTTAGAGAACAACTAGCTGAAAAAGTAAGGTGAAATAATAGAGTATGAAGTGCAAATACTATAAAAGCAGCTGAAAAATGTATTTACTTATTTTTTGTAGAGCAGGAAGGCAGAACTAAGGAACAGAAAATAATTCAAGGTTAGGAAACTAAGGGATTTGGCCTTCCCAAATGTTATTTTGGTATTAAGTAGAATGAGCTAATGAGACTGGACAGGGAGGAGTGTCCCAGATCAAATTTACAGTAAGGGCGGGCAACTGCAAAGCCACTAAGTTTAAGAGAAGACAACAATAGGGATGGAGGGTGGGGAACTATGCTACAGTTACTGGCTACACTATTTTAGGCAGAAAACACTGCAGAAATGGTTATCACAGCAGAAAAACAGCTGTGAGACACTAAATGAAAGTTTTAAACAGAAAAAGGAGCAAGGAGACTCTAGAGAATGCTTTTAACTACAAACAAATCAGTAATATGATAAACTCATTGGAAGGAAAATCAGTTATATGATAAACTCATTGGAAGGAAAATCAGAACAACAATGGCTGTTTAAAAAATGGAGAAAATTTCCAATTAATTCCTTTCATGCAGTGAAACTTACCTAAAAATGCTTTACAAAAAAGTGAGGCAGACAATTGCAGTACAACAGTGCAGATTAGTTTATAGCAATAAAATACAGAAAAAAGTAGGCAGCAGACAATAAAAAGTGGAATAAATGGTAAGAATAATGAATAACTAGTAAACATAAGCAAGAAAATAGGGTACCTATTGTTATATATCACAGATCAGAGTTGTGGTCACTGCCTCTCCTCTGTTCAGCTCAGTGTGAAATAGCAGAAACCTTCACAAAGTTAGGTTTTAAGTACCAGAAGGTACAAACCTGAAACAACTTAAAAAAAAGCTAAAAAGGACTAATGAGGTGCTTACCCCAAGCCACAGACCAGCCAACCATTACCAGCCAGTGGCCAATCAACACTATACTCTCACTAAAGTTAAAAATGGCTTCTGCTAATCCAAGATTGCCTGGAAAATGTGCTCAGAACAAGCAGCCACTGCAAACAAACAACTAGGCCACAGAGACAGCAATCCTGAAAATGGACACTGCTACAACTACTAGATACCTAGGTATACTATTTTAGGCATAAAATACTAGAGAAATGCCTATCACAGCAAAAGAACAGCAGTGGAACACTAAATGAAAGTTGCAGTGTGGTATACCGAGAGGATGATGTATGGAAAAGGGTCTGACGTTGATGTGGACTTATCCTTATTGTGGATAACAGTATTTAAGGTCATATTTACAAATGTCTATACATATATATATATATATATATATATATATATATATATATATATATATATGTATATACATACATGCATAATTCAATTGCTGTTAGATTAGAACCTTTGACCTACACAATCTAGAAAACACATTACTTAGTGCACGTGCCACTACAGATGTATGACTTTTATAGTGTGAGAATGCACTTTAAAGAGGATGGCATCAGTGTGATGTTGCAGAGAAGATGATGGCGGGAGAAGGGTCTGACACTGATGTGAACTAATCCTGCAGTGTAAAATTAGCTTCAGACTACTATTTTAATGTGAACAGCAGTAGATATGGTCAGATTTACATAACTCCACACACACACACACACACACACACACACACACACACACACACACACACACACACACACACACACACACACACACACACACACAAACACAATCAAGCATGCACACACACACACACACGTACACATGCACGCAGGCACATGCACATAAGTACACACGCACGCACACATTGACTGCTGCGAGATTAGAACCCTCTATCTATTGACATGATCTAAAAGACACAGTACTAAATGCAAGCACCACTGCAGAAACTGGGCATTTATTCACTGACAGTACAAGGTAGACATGATTAGTATCTCATTCTGTGTCAGAGAAGATAATGTGATGTTGAAGGTTTTGTGCAAGTCAATATTCATAGATATTGTATAAGGGCAGTGTTGTGATCAATAATACATACATACTGCTGACTTATGTCAGCTATGCTTCCATTATTTTATAGTGCAGAGCTGAGAATGCCATGTACCTACTTGTCTTGAGTATATAAAACACACATGCTTGTGAAACACAGAGAAAATAAATCATTCATTCATGGGTCATCAGGTTATGATGATGGTATGGAAACTTTAATGAATGGTACTGATATTAGCAATGGTACGTGCTCATGCATGGGCAATGTAGACTGCCAATACCAAGCAATACTTAATGTTCCAATGCAGGAGAGGAAAAAATGATGTTTTATGTGCATCAAGGCTATATTTAGTTGTAAATCATTTGTACGTGTCAGTGTTGCACTGCATACCCACTGTCCAAAATGAAGAGATCAATTAAACTCACAGTTCACTGGATTTCACATGAGTACATTAAAAACAAATTCCATGTAATGAAGTAACACAATCCAGTAGCAATTGCTATTTTTGTTGTAATTCTGTTTCTGAAGTGCAATGCTGAGAAACATATTTGTGCAAATGTTGGCAAAGTGTTAGTGCATGTGTGATTAGACTTTAATGTATTGAACGCAGACTGTGAAGTACCAGTTTTTAGTGCTGTTCAGTTCTGCTCAATAGCAACCTTTGTGGAAATAAGAATCAGCGAGGAAATGTGATTCTGTTTGCATGTACATCAGATCTGTTTTATCTTCACATGTTGCATACATATACTCTGCATGTTTTATTAGACCTTTCACTCAGCTTCAAAGCTCAGTTCAGACATTAAGTGCTGTGCTCACCTTCCCAATTTGCATGAGTTCTCTTCTGAAGGAAACAGTAAAAAATTTAATTTGGTGTGCCTTCTATAGAGCAAAAAGGCTTAGTGATAATGCACAGCTGTCAGCATTCTGGACAGTTCTCAGTGGAGAAAATCCTCCTGCTGACCTGCCTTTGTGGCACAAGTTGTAAACTCTCAGACCTGAATGAAAAAGCATGGTTTGACCCTAGTATGCAGATCACTTTACAAAGAGTATCAGAATGTGATCGTTATACTAACTTTTTATCATGACTTTAAGAATGCCTAGTAATGACTATTATGCATATGTTGCCTGGCCAAATTGTGTGTCTAACAGCTACTGAAATATTTTTATGCCTACTGTATATGACACATGCTTTGAGGGAAACCACAAGTTAACTAGGTATACAATGCAGTACAAGGCAAACACTCACAGCATTTTGCAATAATATCTAAAATGTGATTTAGTGTGACATACTACAGTTGTTCATTGCCAGACTGTGTGCAAATGCAGAGGACTACAACTGATCAAAGAGAAGAGGCTTAGACAGAGACATAGGCAACTCATTCACAAGAAACTCTCACAAAAATAGGTAGTAAGAGTTTCACCTAATGCTGGATTTGAACCATTGCCAAGATGAAAAATTACATTTACAGAATTGACCATTATCTCTAGAGCCCACCAAGGGAATCCTACTTCACATTTATCAAAATCACACCTCTGAAGTGACAGTGATAACTGACTTAGCCAATGGAAGATGTAGGTTTTATTCTTCTGCAAAGTGATAGCAGACTGGAAATGCCATAACATGACATTTTTCATCCATCAGCTTAACGGATTGTCAAAAGGACAAAGTAGTGAGAAAGAAGGGGTGCAAATACAGACTGATATAGAGACACATATGAAAATGTGCTGCTATGGGGCATTAATGTGCATCTTGATGGTGTGTCCTCAGTATTAATCAGTAAAGTGCTGTATCAGTAAGTGATGGCTGTGGGAATGAACTAGCTGTAGGACAGGCAAACACCTGATGATGATATGTGTAGAATAAGAGCAGTTTAATAATACTTCCTTATGGGTGTGGATTTTCTGCTCATGAAAGGTGTTTACAGGTTAAAAATTAAGATTTATACCATTAAACAAATCACAGATGTATATAATCACAGTAAGAAAAAATGTGATGTACAGCTAGACTTGAACTTTTGACACTATGGCCAAAAAGTACATTGCAGACAAGTGATGTATATTAGCACTACACAGTGGAAGTGGCACTTTGCTGTATCCAGTGGTAAAGGAACTGTTAGAGTAACTATTGCAAGGTATTGCCTTTACTCTGTATTCTGATTGATAAAGCAGCATGTTTAAGCACATTTGCATGATGACAACTGGACTGCTGCAGTTGATGACAACCACTGACCAGGTTTTGCCATAGGACATGAATAGCCATTCACCATCACTCAGCATTGGTGTATGATGACAAACGCCTTCAAAGGCTTAGGAAATAAACTGAAGGCTTTCTTATGGGGAACTTCTGGCTATGTGTGCTGTGTGATTCTATTTTTTGACCAGGTTAAATGTGTGAAAATGGGGTTGACAGGAAAGTGGGGGGCAAGTAGATGGGAGGAAACAGGGGATATAAAGGAATTTGCAGGAAGATAGTGGGAGAACAATAGCTATCTATTTCTTCACAACATAAATGTAGAACTGCAGCTAGAATTTTCTGAATGTGGAATGTCACCACACCAAGGGTAGGTGATAACAACAGTATGATGTTGTACAGCCAATTGTATCAAATCAAGTATGTCAACAAGATATGTAGGTGAAGCAGAGAGTTATTTGTGGGTTGTTATTTTTTTTTTTGTGGGACATGTGCCCATTTTATTTTCCTTTTTTTTTTCTTTGAAAGAGAGAGGAACATTGGGTAAGGTGCTTAGAAATGTGAGGATCATGTAGGAATGTTAGGCAAGGAAGCAGGTGAAAACAGAGGAGAAACAAAAAAGACAAGGATGGTGATGGATGCAAAAGTTGGGGGACGCCATGATTGGGAATAGGTGGGGGGAACAGAGGTGTACCCACATCAAGTCAGAGAACAGTGAGAATCTTGTCCTCACCCTTGAAAACTAACATCATTGTCTTCTTTCTCAGTTTCATATGTCAGTACTCAATAGGGCATCAGTTTGGCAATGTGACAAAGTACCTTTTCTACATGGCTGATTTGGGCACCAAGGCCCATTTCCATTATACCTTGTCAGCTGTTGGCAAATGACAAGATCACCACCCCCACTAATATTACTCATGGAGGGTAACAGTGCACTAGCTGATGGGGTAGAGCTACATGATGGGGAAGGTATGGCAGGTATTGGGGAGGCAGTGCTGACAGCATGGGACCCTGAAGTGCTGGGTGTCAGTGCTATGACCTATGCTGATCAGCAGTGGACAGTTTACCTTTGTGTGCTGCACAACAGACTTTCTAAGCATAAATGTATGACAACATAACATTTTAAGCCATATAAAATACTCCCCCAAAAAAAGGAGAGAGAGAGAGAGAATTAGATTAATGCCATATCATATTACTATATAATTTCAGAAACAAAAACAGTTATGATTATCCAATCTATGCATCTTTGACACATACAAGTATGATGGGAAACTCTTACTCTGCTATACTAGTACTCAACTGCACTGCTATGATATCAGAGATACAACTACGTATTACAATATTGACATATGGCATACAATTGCAATACTTAAGTACTTGGTGGAACTAGTAGAACTCAGGAGCTTTTTTTTTTTTATTGTTTGATACAATTGCAATACTTATTAGAGTTCCAGACATGATGCATAGGCACCCCGTGCCTTTATGCAGCGATTTAACCTCTTTTGGTGCAGGTTACGGTTCAATGTAATGTCTTCAGCAACTGTACAACACAGAAGAACAGACAAGAAAGCATATTTAGTAACAGTGTTGGGTGTGCCCTGCATTCTATATCATTTAATACTGATGGGTTGGTATACTTACAAAACTGAGGGATGTCAGAGTCCTAAACTCATCCTTCCATCAGTTAAGAAAGTCCTTCTTGTACCTTTTCAGGTCACTATTGTAGAGATGATGATTCTCTTCAGTGTGTGGGGAAGCCAGTTGCACTGGAGGCATCCTTGGCTAATATGTTCCAAGCCTTAGTCTTATAGTGAGACCCAGTATAGTCTACCTGAAGCAGCTTACCACTATAGCACTTCACAAGGAGTGCCACAATTATTCTGGACTTGTCAATACTCAGTTTTGTGCTCTAAATTCAGCACTATCATCTCCCACACCAGCCATGCCTGCAGAATTCAATCAGCAACTCTAAATATGAATTAGTGCAAATCTCCAGTCTCACATTTAACAGCTAGTGCACAAAAATACACAGCCATGCCAACTGCATTTGCATGATGATATGCACAGGCAGATATTTATAACCAAAGTGGAGGGTATTTTATCAAACATCTGAGAAGGTATGAAACACGGCAATGAGGTTTGCCATGTGTGATGCTCAACATATTCACACTATTTTCAGTGATCAACACTGACAGCTTTAATGGCTTGCCTTGTTATCTTTGTGTGTTTGGATTTTAAATGTACATAATGTTATTTATTTATTTATTTGTCTTTTGCTGACTGGGTTATTCCAACTGGGCTGAGGCTCATTTTTGAATGGAGACCTGAGGAGAAAAGCTCCATACAAAGAACAAATGACAGGGATTACATAAGCAGTAATGTAAACATGGATAAATAAACTACATACATTCAAGTCATCAAAGACAAATGAGAATAAAGCAACAGATATTTATGCAAATAATGGAAATTAACAAAGTAAACAAATTCTGCAAAAATTTTAGCTAAAAATTACAAGAGGTAGAAGCCTGATGTAATAAAAATATTGACTTACAATAAGTCAACAGGAAAAAAGCCCTAAAACATCTTTAATGGCTACATAAATTGGAAAAAGGGAAGAAGAATTGAAATTGAGGGGTAAGAGTGGAGGGGTGGGAAGTAAAGTTTAGGAGAGTATAGTAATGGGAAGAGGGGGATGGGAAGCATCTTAGCAAACGTAGAGAAAAGATGAGATTTAGTTATAGTATTGTTTAGTGGCACCAGAGCTGGAATTTATAAAAGTTACAGTGGAGTCTGGAGAGGAGAATTATTGTGGATCAAATAATTAGATGAGTAAAAGTTAGGTTGGGTGGTGGCACATGCAGGAGGGAGAGTTACCAAGGAAGCTCTTCAATTCTTTTTTTGAATTGAAATGAAGATTGGATAAAACGTAATTTGGAAAGGAGTTTTTTCCACATTTGAGATATAGAGCATTTATAAAGCAATCTGCCTATTGTTTTGTTAGGCTATAGGTGTCACGTAGCTGTTGCTCAGAGCTACGGAGAGATTTTGAAGCTTTATAAAGGCATAGGAGGGTAGACAGGGAGGTACAGTCTGCAGGTTTGTAAAGTAGAGGATGTGTCATCTGTAGATGTGAAAGTTGGAGTAGTTGCGGGAATTGAAGGCACTGTAGTTGTTTAAGGGCAAGGCAGTGGTGGGATTTGTAAGAGGAGTTTCTTTCTGGAATTGCACACTGCAATCACACTTTGCAAAAAGTTGATCAATGTGGGAATCAAACCTAGTTAAGAAAAAAATGCATAATTTCAATCAAGGTGATTATTTGTCAGTGTTAGGAGAACTGCTTTTCAACCATGTTCATTACGGATAAACTGAATTTATTATGAGTGGAGATATACTACACATAGGCCTGTATGTCTGTGACTTTAGGAAGTGCTGTGAAATGCATTCCCATTAAAGAGACAGTATTACTGTTTGTAAATGTATGTCAGATATATAGACTTTCAGAAGCTGATTAATACAGGCTGGGGTATGATGCATACATACCTCACTACACATATTGTCCTAAACACAAAGTTTGCCTATGTGAGGAGAGACGATGATTTTAATTTAAGTATTCTGTCCATCATAGATATGAAAGTGCATTCCATTCCATTATCAAAAAATGTCCTGCTTAAACAATTACAGAGTAATGGCATATGCTACTTACAAAAATTAATCAAAGCATTAATAAGACATGTACTGCAACAAACGTAAATATGATAGTGCATGTAGTGTTACCTTCCTAATCAAAGTGTTGTTAGAAATTTGAGCCCTATATCACCTGTGTTTTACCTTTAAAGTCAGTGCACTTATACCTTGGGCCACAAAGAAAGTTATACATTAGTACATGGATGTTCTCCATTCAGCGCTATCCAGAGTGCTGATGATTGCGCATTGCATTAAGCCTATTTTCAATACAGAAGGCTGCCAAAATAACATTTTTTCATTCTTTTTTCCTTAAGGGGGTAAGCTTGTTTGTGCTCTGTTCAGAAGCAGGAAAGTGCACAAGGTAAGAAACAGGAAAAAAAATATATAAAGTTATGATGACAGTGATTCCTACATTGGGAGTAATATTTTTCACAGTCTCTTCATGCTGTATGGATCTGAACCCTAGAGGAATTGTTCTAAGGGGCCAAAGGTACTGCATTTACAGCTTCTGCCACAGAAATAGTTACAAATGTGCACATAACACACTCACTAGAAACACCACATATTGGTGCAAAATGCTTTTGAAGTAATGAAGATTACAGAAATGAAATTGTTAACTGTTTCCATCAGCTCTGAGTCCTGTTTGTGCTCTGCTAATCAGTGCTGAAATCGCACAGGCAAAAGAACATACATAATTTATATTGCATAAAAAATAACAAGCTGCATTTTCACATCTGCTGCAAACATTCCAAGCAGCATATGGCTTCAAACCCTGCATCATCTTTAATCTTCTGTAAAATATTTTCATTTAACTTGTCTGCTATAATGACACTTAGATACAATGAACAATTTCTTCTATTGCTGCTGTTCAGAATGCTGCAGGAAAGTGCACATGTGCCAATCTGAATGTGACACTGATGATAAGACAAATTATATTTCTCAGCTTGTACCTTGGGCAGTAGACTCTCATTCACTTCTCATAATGCTGCCACCCAGGAGTGAGCTCTGCCAAAATGCTTGCAAATAAGGAGCACAAAAAAATAACAAATATAGGGTAATAATAATGAAATTGCAGGACTGTGAAGTTTTCTAGATCTGTGTGTGGTATAACCTGATCATATGCTCAGAAAATATGCATTAGCTCTCTAAGACAGCACACTATCTGGAACTAAACCATCAAATAAGGGCAATTACAACAAACAATTGCATTTCTTATCTCCCATTGTCACCAACACAGGACTAGAAATTGTGACTTTCTCATTTGTTTGACTGTCTAAATCAATGTCATATTGACTTATACTTTACACTAATAATAGTCCATGCCAACACTGTCAGTTGCTTCTTTTCTTTATTTTCTGAACATCTTTCACTACTCTCAGTTTAACTAGAGAAATGCAATACCATGGCCATTTATTTGCATTTTTGTTTCAATGTATAATAAACCTGATGAGATTTCCAGACAGATTTTAAGCAGAAAATGGACAGTGTACTGTTAGTACAAGGCTATCAATGCTTTTAAAGCTGTTCTCATAGTTATTCAGGTGCTTACACCTTTTTATTGTTAAGTCTACTCTGCATGATATAAACATTTCAGAAAGAGCAGTCACTTCAGCGTTGCATGTTGTCTTCAGAACAATGAAAAACAGTTGCAAGCCATAAGCAACTAATAACTGCTATTACTTTCCTCTATATCTCTTGGGCATGTGCATGCAGTCAGGTAGCTACCTACACCATGTTTACATCCCCTACTCCATGTGATTATTATTATTATTATTTTTGGTATTCAGAAATGCTAATGATTTTGCACTTCATTTGCATCCTCAAAGTGCTCAGAGGGCTGAATGTACACTATAAAAATGTAATAGTGTAGCTATGGAAGTGGAAGAATGAGAGACTGAGAGAATACAGACATAACATTACTGTAGTTACTTGGAGGAGATTGTTCTACAAATCATTGGATGATTTCATAAGTTATGTTTGTCTTCTTTTGTGGGTGTGTGTGCATTTCAGATGGGTGTCACCCCTAGCACACTTGTGTAAAGCTGTGATGTGAGTCATGATAACTGCCTGGGTTCCCTGCACCAGCATTGTGGATGTTCCTTTGAGTATTACTCGAAAAAAAGATCCCCAAGGTACCAAAATGAACTTGTAAATATCCACAGGCACCACCAGGAATGAGCACCCAGGTTCAGATGTAAAAACACAGCCTTAATGAAAACAAACTGAACACACATACACTGCAGACATTAACATTCCTAACTGATACATTTTCATTTAAAAACACTTCCTCAGATGCAGACTGTCATCCAAAACCCCTCCATTTACACTTGTTCTACACTATCAATTAATTAATTAACCAATTGGATTTTAAAAACAACAAGATCCTAATTCCTTGGGACATAGTGAAATGCTAATAAAGTGACTGTGTGCATATAAAGACATAAACATCTCTTTATATAAATAAAGAAGAAGAACAAAACAGGAAAATAAAACATAAATGACAAACTACTTGGTCATAATAAAAGCAATATACTCAGAATACTTTTACTTAAAACTAAAAACTCTTTAAAATAAATGTATTCTTTGCTTGATACTAAACTAATGCATGATGTCCATGAAAGATGATCTTGAATCTCCTTCTAGTGTTCATTCTAATAAACACATTCTAATAGCTGAATACAACCATATGCTTAGTGGTTTTGCATTACAATGGTGGGAAGTTAAAAAGTCATTCTAATTTCATATACAAATTCCAATAAATAAAAATATAAATATATATGTTAAATATATTGAATATGTTAAAAATATGTTAAAAAATATGTATTTCATTCATAAAAATACTGTTTAAAAAGAATTAAATATATATTATAAAAAGACATATTATAAAAACATATTTAAACTCCTTTGAGTATTACAGACAACCCAGCAGCTGAATGACTGGAACCACTTTCTGTTGATTAATGTCCTTCCCTGTTCACCACGTGGGGCTTTTATTTCAATGGAAGTGCAGTTGTAAGGTGCCCAAGACTTCATGGAAGTGTGTACCACATAGAATTCCTGCATTGTTCTTGCTATCTCCTCTTGTATGTGTGAGAAATGGATGTACTTCCTTCATGTTGGTAATGGTGAAATATTCTGGAAGCTGAGGCCTGTGACACCTCTAGTATATTCACTGTGGGTGTCTGAAATGTACCAGTAGCCAATATCCATAATTCTACATGTACCTTAGTATCCACTGGTATAGGTTCTCCTTGATTTCCCTGGGTCTGAGGAAGTTGGAGGCAGAGGTTTTAGAGTTCCTGTAGCTTTTCCCTGCCAACAGTGTATTGCTCTACTATTTTAATATTATGTAGTCTATGATATCTTAAACTGAGTCTGAACACCCTTCTTCTCCTTGGACAAGGTCAACAGCACCAGCAACATAGATTTGAGCCTGTTGCAAATACACATGCAACAGAGCAGCAGCAGCTGCCGCAAACATTGTTTTTTTAAGTGTAATAGTTCCTGCATTCAATAGGATTTGGAGGTCATACAAAGAGCTACACCAAGTGCACATGAGTACTTTATAGCTTCTTGAATGACTCTGCCATCTATGATTGGTTAATTAGTATGTAATTCAACTGTGATAGTGGCTGTATTTCAGTAGGTTTTGGTGTTCATGGCAAGAGGTCATAGGGAAAGATAGAAGACAGGCAGATTTTCTTCATTCAGTTCTGTGCATTGTGCTGATGGCTACACCTCTCTGCTAAGTCTTGTTGTGCTGCTGAAGGCTAAATTAACCAAAACAACTCATTTTTGAATTAAGCTTTTGCCCTAACATGTGAAAGATATACAACAACATGCAAAGTGTATATATATATATATATATATATATATATATATATATATATATATATTTATAGCTCTACTTCAGTAGATCGAACTTTTACAAGTTCGAACCACAGATGGCCGAGACCATATGTTCGAACTCGTAAAAGTTCAAACACTGAAATAAAAACATATAAAACAAAAAAACATAAAACTAAACATCTATAGCAGCTCCGCACCCCCTTACTTAAATATACCAACTCTGAGATCGCACTACATTGTGGAAATGGAAAATCTTCCCTTTCCACTCTGTAAGGAGATCTTCATTCAGTCCAATCGAACTTTTACAAGTTCAAACATATGGTTTTGAACTTGTAAACGTTTGATCGAATGAAGGGGACCTATATATAGCTATATAAATATATATATATATATATATATATATATATATATATATATATATATATATATATATATATATATATATATATGCAACATGTTAAGATCAAACAGATCTATTATAGATATAATCACAATCACAGTATTTACTCTATGTTCCACAATAAGACTCTGAAATATCATCCTTAGGTTTATAGGTTCATGGATTATACTAGGCTAACTGCCCTTGTGGGCAAATTTAAGCCTAGCCAATTTCCCCATCTGAGAATCAAACCCTGCAAATTTTGTTTGTAAGGTAAACACCTTAACTATTATGCCAACCTCTCACCTACACCAGTAACAATGAGTACAAACTCACAAGTTATAAAATCCATTTCAAACAATAAATTACGCAATCCTTGCCATGATCATGTTCATCACCAGGTTGAGATCTCTAGGGAAAATATAAATTTCCTATTACTTATCGCTAACTTTCTTGCCTTTCTGCACTTGAATCAATACACTCCCCATCAGAAGATCATTGCTGACTATTCATAAAACTGAAATACTCCAAGAATCAGGTCTGAAATTGTGCTATTTACTAGAAATAATATTGTTACTGGGCAAGTGTTAAAAGAGCTAACAGTGAATATATTTTTCAATTTTCTTAGAAGAGGTGGAAGAGCAATGTACTAATAATATGCTAGAAAAAGAACCTTCTCTGTGTTATGAAACAATCAAAGACTTCTCAGATTTCTGGAGTTATGTCTTCCTTTTAAATTAGATAGTCTAATACTCAGGTTGAAATCTTAAAAAAAGTCAGGGCAACAATTATTACCAGATGTTGACCTATGATTTAACTGATAAACATGCTTATATGCCAGGAAAAGAGACAAGAGGGTGCTGCTAAATGATGAAGTCAGATTGAAGAATTTCAGAGGAGATTTTTGAAAATAATTAGAAACAAAGGAGTAATCTCATCAAGTGTTGTTTGTGAAATTGATAGGACCTTATATAGTGCCTGGGATTTATAATATAAATACTGCCATTTTAGACTTTTTTATTTTGTGCAAGTTCTTTTTTATTTAGTCTGACAGTACACTTCCCTTTGAAGAGTCATCAACTCATTATAAAACCCTTTTTTTCCTCATTTATAAAGGAGGTAGATGTGTCACATCAACTGTCACCTCCTCTTTTGGTATAGACCCATTCTCCTACTTCATTTGGCAGTCATGCCTGACTTTCACATGCTTTCTTTCATACATTCCATCCTTCTCATGACTAGACTTGGCTCTTGGCTTTTTCCTGTCTCTCCCAATTTGTTTAGCAAATTGTCTTCTACTTTGCTGCAGAGATCCCCAAGCCACTTTAATGCATTCTGCTTAACCTTATCTGCAACTGTGGCTGCACTGATGTCTGTTCTGATGTCTCCATTTCTCCACCTGTCCAATAGTCTGCTTTCTATAACCCATCTCATATCCTTCATCTCTGTCACCCTAAGCTTCCTCAACTGTCTGCCTTTACTGTTCAGGTTTCTGTTCCACACACATTGATGGTATCACTACAGTGTTCTATACACCTTACGTTTCAGCTTTTTGTGCATTATTCTGCCACATACTACCCTCTGGCATACTGTGTTTGCTAGCTGTAGTGCCTCTGATTCAACCTTTGACTTCTTCTTTCAGATTTCTCTTCACCTCATCCACGCCTGTCATGTACTTGCGTCTGTTAATCTATTTCACTTGTTCCATTCTATCTCAGTTATCAGCTTATTCTAATGTTCTCCATTTGCTCTGATAACTACTATCTAATCTGTACACAAGTTCATCCCATGTGACTTCAGTTTTGGATTCCAGTCCCTTATCATTTACTGAAGTTCCTTGTCAGAGTTCCTTGTAGTGTCACATCAACTACATACACCAACTTTATCTGTCCCTTCCAACCTGTTTCCTAAGGTAGTCCATCACCAGTGTGAATATGAGAGGGCTCAGAGATGAATCATGATGCACACTCAATTGCACAGGGAATTCCTCTGTGAGTGAAAACATTGTTCTTACATGTATCATTAAATCTTTATACATAGCTTGTAATAATTTTAGTAATGGCTCTGTGACTTGAAAACACTGCATCCCAAATCAACTTAATTGGGACTTTGTTATAGGCTTTCTCATAATTTAGGAATACCAAGTTGGACATTTTTCTCATCTCCAACTTCTTCTCTACTTGTCACACTGTACATACTGGGTAAGTGTCACTGAATTGTGATATGAATTGAAATTGATCATCTCCCATCTGATTCTCTGCATATTTATTTATCAAGCACCATCTGTAGTACTTTGATTCAATGTGACTGGATTGATATTTATGCCCTGCCCACAGCTGTGAATGCCCTCTTTGTTCTTATACACTGGAACTAAAATGCTTATTCCATAATCATCTGGGATATACCTTTCTCTATGTGCTATGACAATTACCCACAGAGTCCATTCATCTCCTAACTCTTACATTTTGACCATATCTACCATGACTTCCCCTGAGCCTGCTGTTTTTCTTTAAATTATTTTAGTCCTCTTCATACTTTTTCTAGAACTGAGTCTTCTTCCTCTTTCTTTGCAGACTGAGCGTAAACAATACAGCTTTTGTGAGGTGTTCTTCATTTAGGAGCTGCTTGAAATATTCCTTCCCCCCCGGCCTTTGATGCCCACTGAACTGGTGAGCAGACTGTTGCTCTCATCCCTTATGGATGGCATCTGATGACTATCTTCTTTATCTTGTCATTTGCTTTGTAGAGTATGGTATTGGCATGCTTTCTCCTGCTTCTGACTTCCTGCTGAAGCATGAGATGAGATTCTGATTTACAGTGTATAGGCATTTCCTGTGAGGCATCATTGATTTGATTTGTGGCAAATCTTTGGGTTGATTAGACATACAGATGCAACATGTATATGGTCAATTTGTTTAAAACTTACACAAAAACAGAATTAAATTGTGTCAGTACCTCTTCTGTTTTTAGCTAAGTGAGTGGATCCCACTTAGATGAGCTGAGATTACTGATGATGGATTCAAGATCTAAGATTGCCATAGGCCTAGGGGAGCAGAATCTGTGTTTTGGGGACATTCATATGACATCACATAGAAAATATAAGTGTGTGATAAAAGTGAGGGCTACCCTTAACTTCAGCCCCTCCATAATATTACTTCATTACTTCAGAGGAATTTAGTAATTAGCAAATTATAACTTGTCAATCTTAGCTGTGATGTTAAAATACAAAAGTCTAAAGAGGTGGCTAGATGAATAACTGTCATCATCCAGAAAAAGTTTTTAGCCAAAATGTATGTATCCTAACATAATGATGTCAGTTTTAACTTTATTTCTGGGTTTTCTTAGTATTTTAATCATGAGAATTGGGGAAATCATTAATGCATGTAATGGAGAATGTTTTGGCTCAATCGTTGAGAGTAACAGGGAAATAATGTTTTTATGCGTATGTATATATGAATACTGTATGAGATCTTTGGTAGAGAGAGCAAGCAAGATATGTTAAACCAGGAGAATACAAACACCTTTTTAATCAGTCTAGTTACTGGATTGCAAGGTAATATCACCTTAGAATGACAAGAAACTTATATAAGCCAAGCAGTAAAATCTAGGATATTGAAATAATTATAAAATAATAATCAATCTATGAAATAACTGTATTTTGCATTTGATACATGAAACACTGACATGTAACAGTTTCACTCTTTTGAGGAATTACTGTTAGGATACTAAAAATAGTATTGCTTTGACAAAGAACAAGTTTTTTCCAGGAATGTCACAAGGCCATCCACTAATAAAAGAATGTTTATTTTTCATATCAAATGTAATATGCTTCCTTCCTAAAAAAAAAAAAGATTTAAAACATATACCATTCTTGTTTTCTTTGTGTTTTCTATACTATTATGAGATCAAGTAAACTGATTATAGTAATTTGGCATAAATATCAAAAATAACTCTTAGTTTGAGCATAGAGTTCATATTTATCCTAGTTACCCTATACCTGCATATTGTCTGTTTAGATGAATACTGCTAAGTGCTGTCTGGTTGAGCTTACAAAGCAGTCTGATAGCAGTGACATGCTTACTTTTTCCATAATAAAAATGCTAATATTAGATTAAAGTTTTACAATATATTATATTTTGATATCTCAGATAGTATGCAAAACAACACAATAAGATATTCAGCACCAAAATTGTTAGTTCCTGTCTTAAATACACACGTGTTCTATGGTTTGCATATATTTCAAGTTGTGAAAAATGCAGCAAGTTATTTAAGCTACATTCATTAAATTAAAACAACATATAGAAATAAAGATTAATCTTTTTCACAGAAACACATTAGCTGTTATTGCTAATGAAAGATAGAAATATACTATAAAAAGAACCCATTCAGTTGGATTGCTGTTGAATTCACTGACACATAAAGTCATTTATTAAGTCAGCTGCAATAAAAAGTTATACATAATGCCCAGTAAACAACAATTCAGTGAAAATTAATAACCTGACTTGAATTAATTGCCATAGATATTAGGATATTTGAAGTAATAACTAAATAGTTGGAAACACAAACACTGCAATTAATTAAAAGAAATGCATTTAGACAATGAAATAACTAATAAAATTGCAGTTACCATATCCAATCAAATATAATTTAGAGTAAGCACAAATTTCACTAACATCTTTATTTAGTACACTATAAGATAAATAACTAAGTGGAACATTAAAGTAATTAAGCAGTAAATATCAATGCATTGTAATCCAACTTAACAAAAAGTGGTTTAAGCAGTATACTGAATACCATGAAACAAGAACTAATTACATAGAAAGAAATAACTTAAAATAAGAGAAGAACATAGTACATAGTTATGTTATTGTTATTCTTCATAGTGGATTTTTTATCAATAGATGGTGTGTGTGTGTGCATGTGTGTGTGTGTGTGTGTGTGTGTGTGTGTGTGTGTGTGTGTGTGTGTGTGTATGTAATTAATATATATATATATATATATATATATATATATATATATATATATATATATATATATATATATATATATATATTATATATTTATATATATATATATCTATAGAGAGAGACTCACACACACACACACACACACACACACACACACACACACACACACACACACATGACTAGATTCTGTAAAATTTGCAGAATCCAGCGCATTACACGTAAATCAGAGGCAAAGTTGTGGATAACGATGTAATATGTAAATGTGCCACAGTAAACTTTAAATATCTTGGTATAAAAAGGAGTATTTCAGTAGTAATGACACTCTGAACATTACCAAAAAGTAATCCATAAGTAATGGGTGTGATATACATAAACAAAGTTATGGAGATAATCGAGTATCCTGACAGTCCTACATACATATCTATAACAGAATCTCTCCAGTAAGCTTAAAAATTAATAAAGACAATGGGCAATCACAGCGACATCACCAAAACTAACATTAGTGGGGTATGGGACTTGCATGGGGAACACAAAAAAGCAGGAAATAGAAAAGAAGATGTGGTGTATATGTGAGGAGGAGTGATACAGAAGAAAGATGTTGGAATAGGAAAATCAGAGGAAAATTCAGATAGACATGGGATTTTTTTTATGAGTGGGAATTGGCCGAGTTTTTTTTATTGTTTTAAGAGTATAAGGAAAGGTAAAAATAGGGAAAGAGGAGGAGAAGGCCATCATAGCAAGTATTCCTACATAACAAACATTGCAACACATGATAGACAGAAGTTGGAAAAAACCCAATAAGGACAGGTAAGTTACACAGATAGCACATTGCACAACATGGACAATGGAAAGCTGTCAAACAGGGTTGGGATGCAGACTAGCCATGATAAAATGCAGAAAACATATCTACCTATGCACTATCATGTTATAAACTATGTCAGTCATACCTGGATGTGTATGACCAATGAAAATATGTGTTGAAGGGTAATAAATAAGGATCACAGTACACATTGAATAAATACAGATATATCCAAGTAGTCTGGCAGCAATGCTAGTGTAAGCCAAGCAACATCACAGATGCAAATGGAGATCTAAGAATGTTAGATAACTCCAGAAGATGGCGGAACCAAAACTCTGATGATGCATGTGAAAGACAAACAAACAAGCACAGTCTCAAATGGCAGTACTACAGCAAAACGACAAAATGACTGCTAAATACACAAGTAGGTGTGCACAACCCAAATATGTAATGGAACGCACATATACCATGTCAAAGGCAACACACAGTTGTAGGACTATATGCATGACTGTCAATGGTTTAAATGGTCTAAATGGTTTGTACATGAAAGCTCCTCATTATAACTTTTCAAGAAGAATCTTGATGCTTGGATGGAAGATAGGAAATTCACCATGGGGATCACTTCTGTGGCTCTGCTTGAGAGGGGTACAGGAAAATAATTTTCTTGGGTGGCATAAGCCAGGGTACCATTTGGCTAGGCTTATATAGGCCTTAGGGCCAATAGCCTAGTACCTACCTATGAACCTATGTCAGTACACATGCACACAGCAGACATATAAGGTTGTGCATGTGAATTTCAACAATGTACACTGGTTAACACACAAGAATAATGGGAACAAGAATGCATTGTAGGCAGTAACCAGCAACTTGTGTGCAAATGTCCTTCATCTGCAAAATAGCCATACATTTGCCACATGTTCATCATGTCATGAACGTAATAAATGACAATGGTCAATAATTGCAACAAAGACAAACATATCTGCAAAATATATTACATAAATATGAAGATGGAAGTGAGGTGGGCAACCTGGGCTCACATTAGGGAAAAGCAGGACAACAAGGTAAGTTTACACATTGCAAATTCATGTGTACAGCACAAACGGTGCTGTTGAAGCCAACCCAAAACACATTTTGGCAAATGGCAAAATTACCACAGTAGCAGTGCTGGATTATGGATAGCTGTTGTCTGTCAGTTTCTCAAAGTGAAAAACATGTTTACAGGCTATTTGTTGTAGCACTAGCTGCAGGCTAACTTCTACAATGCATGGACAACTGAATGTGAAAGGAAAGTGTAATGTGTTAATGTATGTCATGCATGCATTGAAACATAATTAAATGTCTCACAATTATATCTACAAGGTGTGTTTGCACATGTACCACATAAGAATGACAGCTAAATGATATGCATGCACAAGAGTGCATATACAGTCCAAATCAATTATATGGTAATCAGCATGTTGGCAGCATAACATAATTGGGTCACACAGACAACTGTTATTGACCTGAGGGTCCAGTCTAATGGGGATCAGTCTCATAAATGATCTAATGGGTTATCAACCTGAATGAGTCACCCATGCCATGACCTGGAAGAAGTTCTCCATCATGTCCTTCATCTGTGTTCAAAACACATCAGTTTCAGCCTCCCAGATCTCTTCCCAATAACTGTCTCTTTTCTGGTCCTGATGGTGTCTCCTCCCAGTGCAGCACACATGATGGTTCAGGCAGGTGCAGGTCCAGCTTCCCTGTCATTGTTCTTGTCATCATAATCATCATCTGAGGACTCTAGTAGTAGCCTGTCATGTACTTATTGGTTCATAGGTTCATAGGTTCATACTAGGCTATCTGTCCTAGGGCATTTATAAGCCTAGCCAGAATGTGTTTGGCTTTCACCACCCATTTTAAATTTATTTTGCTATGCCCTTTTTTGAGGTTAGTATACTGTGCCTCTGTCTAACAGTGACACAGAAGTGATACCCGGGGTAAACCTATGATCTCCCATCCACTCATCAAGGTTCCTCTTGAAGAGAGTCAGTGAGGGACTCTGCCTAACCTGGACTGGGATTTTATTCCAGAGTGAAGAGAGCCTCTGGGTTATGAATCTGTCCCTCCAGCATGTCCTATTTATTTCAGTGCTAAGGTTCAAGTCTCTCGAGCACGTAGCTCAATGACATTTGGATTTTCTGAGGTGCAGCATGTCCATTAATTCCGGGTTGGACATGGCTTTACACATCAGGTACAGATCGCCTCTGAACAAGTGGTATGCCACTGAGTAGAGCTGGAGTTTCTTTAACCAGGCAGCATATGGCATCTGTTTGAGCCCTTTGATCCTCTTGGTGAGGTACTTTTGGGGTCTTTCCAGTTGCTGCAGGTGTTTGGTAAGGTACATCCCAAAAGGGGCATTGTACTCAATTATGGGCCTGATGAGGGATGAGTAAAGAAGCACAATGACCTCCCCTGATCTAGATGTGAATCCCTTCATGATTAGGCGGGCTATATAAAATGTTTTTCTAACCTCTTTGGCCACGTGGTTGTCAAATGAGAGATTGCTATCAACTTGGGTCCCCAGGTCACTAATTACTTCTTCTGTACTTAATGGATTACCACCTATGTGGTAATTTGTGGCACTGTTTTTGCCAAAGGGATGACTATACACTTTTGGCATTTAGCTTGAGGCCATGGCTCTGGCACCAGTTGTCTATTTCTATGAGGCCCTTTTGGAGGATGCTTGTGTCGGCTGGAGAGTCGATTATGGTGCCCAGTTTGCAGTCATCTGTGAACTTGGTCAGCCACAGTCCTTCCATGTTGGCCTGTGCCTCCGAGAAATATATACCGAACAAGAGAGGTCCCAGGACTGAGCCTTGTGGGATACCACTTGTAAATGGTTTGGAGTCTGACATGGCTCCAACAATTCTAATCATGTGGGTTCTGTCCTTGAGCCAGTTTGCAATCCATCTAGTGACATAGGGGTTTATATTTAAGCTGGTGAGCTTATTTATAATGCCCGAGTGGGGTATTGTATCGAAGGCTTTTGCGAGGTCCAGGTAGGCTGTGTGGACCACCTTCCCCTCGTCAATGGCCTTGGTGACTGTTTCAAAGAAATCAATCAGGTTTAAGAGGCAGGATCTGTCCTTAACAAAGCCGAACTGAGTAGGATCCAGTGTCTGTAGGTCCCCAATATCTTTATTTATGAGGTCCATGATGATCCTTTCCATAGCTTTGCAGACCAAGCTAGTCAGGCTTATGGGGCAATAGTTTCCAGGATCCGTTGAGGCACCACCTTTATGGAGAGGGACCACTGTTGCTGTACGCCACTCTTTGGGCACATATCCTGTAGTAAGTCTGAGACTGAACAGTAGTTTTATGTTTGGATTTAGCTCTTCTTGGAGTTCATGTAGGACGCAGCCCGGGACACCATCTGGTCCCATTGATGCTGTGTTTTTTGCTTTGGAGAGGGTGGCTCTTACCTGAGCATCTGAGATGTCAGGGGGGCAGCACTCTGCTGGGATAGATATTTGCCCTTTTGGTGGGGAGGGGAGATGTTTGCGCTGAACCTGTCAGCTAGGATGTTGGCAATGTCTGTGGGTTCAGTGTATTTTTTGTCATTTTGGACTAATTCTGAGCATATCTGGGAATTACCACCCAGGTTCCTAACATAACTAAAGAAAGCCTTGTGATTATCCTTAGTGTCCTGTGCAATTTTTCTCTCGAAGCTGGCCTTAGACAATTTTATGAGTGCCCGTAGTTTTTTGCTAATACTGATCAGTGATGCCTGGTTGGGATTTTGCTCTATCATTTAGTAGCTTCCTCCTTCTATTGTATAGTTTGTTTATGGCTGGGGTCCACCAGACAGGACGTCTGCCTTTGGAGGATTGGGTCTTGGTTTTATTTGGGATCGCATGATCCATGCATTCCTGAAGGTGTTCATAGAATGCGTTTATAAAGGATTCTGCGGTCTAGGCCATATTTTCCACAGGCCGGGGGCTTTGAAGGATTCCACCTTGGTTTTGAGGAGTGTGAAATTTGCTTTAGAGAAGTTTTTCACTGTGGTTTTCTGGGCAGGGGGTGGGGTCGGGATGTGAATATCCAGTGAGATTAGTTTATGGTCTGATCTTACCAGTGAGGGATACACTTCTGGTCTGGAGCATAGAGTCCCCATGTTTGTGATGATCAGGTCCAGTATGTTTTCCCCTCTTGTGGGAGTGGTAACAAGTTGTTCCATAGCATTTGAGTTTATAAGTTCTAGGAACCTTTGGGCTAGGGTGTTGGAGCTAGAGTAATGCTCCCAGTCTATGTTTGGGTAGTTGAAGTCACCCAATATAATGGTGTTTGGAGAGACCTTCATATTTTCCAGTGTTCCCAGGAAGGCTGAGTGGGGTTCCTGGGTTTGGGAGGGTGGTCTGTAGCAAGTTATAAACTGAAAGACAGTTTTACCCACTGTTAGTTGCACATGGATAGTCTCTGATGCTTTGCCACCAACCTGGAGGTGTGGGTATCTTCGATGAATATTGATACTCCCCCTCATTTTGTGGTTCGGTCCAAGTTTTGGGGCTGAAAAGCATGGTATGAGGTATAACCTGGTAGTGCTGGGGTGCTCTCGGGAGCCCTGAACCAGGTTTCTGTTACTGCACAGATATCGATGTTCTCCATGCTAAGGAGAGTTTTGAGTGTGTGCATCTTGAGGTTTAGACTTCTGGCATTGAGTAGCATTACTCTTAGTTTCTTATCCCTTGTGATACCTATGGAGGTGGGTTTGTCTTTTGAGCCTTGCCTAAAAAAGGCACTATGGGAGTAGCAAGAGCCTTTGCCAATATCCAAAAGCCCAGGGGTAACAGGTGCAAGCCGTCCCTACCGAAGCATCATGGCTTGTCGAGCATATCATCCCAAGCTGACAGGCATTGGATCCCCTTTGAATGGCACCAGTACTTAAGCCAATTGTTGAAAACTGATCATCTTGTCTTCATATTGTGGCATCATTCTTGGTGAGGGTAAGATGCTACTCAAGGTCAGGGTCATACCGGCCTGGGCTACATGCTCAGAGAGCTCCTTTATGTCTCTTTTCATGTAGTCCAGGGAGGTACGTCTCAGGTCATTCACACCAGCATGGACAATGACTGAGTCATATTTGTACTTGCCTTGGAGTGACCTGAGTGCTTGTGTTATGTGGCGGATCTTAGCGCCCGACAGGCTGCTCACCGTGACCCTCTCCTCGTTCAGCCTGGTGAGCGGGACGTCAGTGTGCCTGACAATAGAGTCACCTATTACAAATGTATCAGGTGTGTTGTTTAGTCTTAAGGGCTGTGACTGTTCGGCACACTGGCTTTGTGAGATATGTGTTGCACATGTTTTGTTTTGGGGTAGCGGTTGCTTGGGTGTCTGCTTTGGAGTTCTCGCTGCTTAGGCAGATCTTTATTTAGAGCCTCCGAGTATGTTTTTGTGTGATTATGTGTTTGGTTTGCTGTCGTGGTAGGTCTATGTGTGACTGAATTGTAGTGAGTGTGGTTTCTTCTCCTCCTGACTGGTTATGCCAGTACTGAGTTGAGAGAGCTTAGCCTCCAGTTTGGCTATATGGTTGCATCTCTCACATGTGTTGGAATTTGTTGGGAGGAGGAGAGGGTCGTCTGTGTACATAAGGCAGTTGTAACATTGCCTCAAGTGTCCCAGATTCACCAGCTGGACTGGAGAGGAGATTGACAACTGACCTTTGGACATGCTAGAATAATATTGGGAATTCCTTAATAATTGAAAACAAGGGCCAGTTGGGAGTGAGGGTGTAGTGCTTTTAATTTTTAGTGCTGACTTATATAATTGCTTTAGTGAGCAAGTGCCAGGTAACTTAAGTGCAATGTGTTACAGGTAACTTAAATGCAAAAATGAAAAACAGTAACTTTCTTTCAAGTGAAACAAGGAAATAAGTACTGTAAGCAATGCAGATATCACTAGTGATCCACAGAAGCACTGAGAAGCCGCGTATTAGGTGGAATTAGTGTTCCAGGGAAATAAAAAGCAAACAAACAACAAGCATATAAACAAAGCTAGATTCAGCAGGCCTGGATCTAGTCTATGCTACAGCAAACAAGGTGTACCAATTTCAGTAAGATATAGTTCAAATATTCAGGCACTATAAACCTTTAACCAGAAATTCCCAGCTCAGAAGGGCAGAGTCCAGCCTCTTCTCCCACAAGAGTGCAGACCACGAACCTTCTTAATGTAAAATAACTGGCCTGAAGCCCAAGTGCTTAAACCAGAACTAATACACTTTAAGAATAACAGACACTGGGCTCTCAATCAGCAGTTCCCAACTTAGAAGGATGAAAGCTACCTGTCCTGCCACCACAGTGCATGCCACAAACCTTCCTAATGTAAAACAACTGGTCTGAAGCCCAAGTGCTTAATCCAAAAGACTTAGAATGATAGCTACACTTTAATCAAGACTCATCATCTGCATCTGATTGGCAATCATCCACAGGTCCCTTGCTCTGTCAAGATGAATAGCAAAACACATTGGAAATTAAAAGCATATATCTATCACGGTGCACATTTCCATGAAGATAATAGCTGACCTTAAAATGAAACTGATGTGTTCATCTGAAATCTAGCATACTTTAATTAAAATTCCATCCACTTCTAGGTTCTGCAAATACAAATATGAGACTGATGGTGTAGTAGCACACATCAAACTTCTTATTTTAAACACAGTTAAGTTTGAAATGGTGCAAACATTAGCAAATAGCACAATTATAATCAAAACAATTGCTGCTAGTGAATGGCTCTAATGCACACAAGACCTTCCCTATGCCACTTTATCTATAGTTATATAACAGAACATGTTAGGGAGAATGTATCCATCATGTATGTGAGCAGTTCAATCAAGGCCATGAAATGGCACAAATAACACAGCTTACCAGTGGAAGTCATGGCATCACCTGAACATTTGAATACTGGCCAGCATGTGGCATGGCAATCATATGCAAAGCAAGTGCATGTTAACATATGGAATTATACTCAACACTGCCTCATACCACATTAATATCACTGAAATTTCACAAATTAAAAACTTTTATACATCAAAATAAAATAATTATTGGGATCTGAACTTTTTATAATCTTGTCTGCCTCAGTAAACTGTTCATCTTAGAATCTGACAGCATGTCATTATTTCATTTATTTTTCCCTTGCATGCTTTTCCTGAGCAGTTACATCTGTGTGCAAATGTAAATTAGTGTCTTTGCATGTAATGAGTTATATGAACAGCTACCAAGTGACATTGTGTCAAAGAAAAATACTTCAAAAGACCAAAAGCATAAGGTTCAGTTCAGGTATCCTTATTCTTGCACAAAAAGACAAACAATGCAGTTACAAAGTTTGTCTGACTAAATCAGGAAGTGTCATGTCACAATTATTATACCTTTCTTTCAAGACATTGCCCACTCCGGCTGATGTAGTAGATCATCAGTTCACAATTATGTTACTTTACGGATGTTTCTCACATTTCTAGCTGACTCTTCAAAGTTTAAAAAAGATTTTTCAGTAAACGGGATGGCCTTGACTACCACCGGTCAATTATAACTTTCTTGCTATGTGATGTTACAAGTCTAGGTACTATGGCTAATTCAAGCACAATGCAAGTACAGATTTCTGAAGCAGTTCATTGTTTATAGTATCTAACCTTCTTGCAGCTTGTGCACTTTTTCATTAGCATGAACAGAGCTTATTGTCCATAATGAATGGATCTACAGAAATTATTATTATTCTTCATTTAATTTCCTGACCTAGCAGAAAATCACCTGCTTTCCAGTACATTTCCAAGGCATAAACATATATTTTGCTGTTCTAGCAAACTAGGTCAGAGTGCAACTTGCAGTGTCAGAAAGCACAATTTCAGAAAAGCACATTTTCAGTTTCAGATAGAATTAATGCTGCATATAGAATAAAAAATTGTTAATCTTCCCTTATTTAAAATAAGCATTGCACACATATGTTAATACATATTTTTCTAACACATTGTTAAAATGAATCGATTTGGGATTACAATACTGTGGAAACTAGGCAAGCAAAATGACAAACATCTGAAACAGACAGCATGGAAATTTGCTGAACCTACATCAACATAATGAATACAACAGTAACAAATGCTCATAATGGTCAAGCATAATAGCCTGTGACAAATATAAGAATCTAGTATATATATATATATATATATATTGTATTAACAGTATTTTATGTGTACAATTGTGTGTATGCAAGACCTACGTATAATTATTTGTAATCAGTAGTCTGCAAAATGTAAACATCTTGTTGATGCTTGTTGATTTTTAAATGCTACAAAGAAATGACTATCTACACATGTATCTGTGATGCCCATGCACTGGCCCAGTAATCAATGAGCCTCAATCCTCACCACTAGCACCAGTGAGGGGAGTCCACATTGGGAGGATAACAAGTACACACACAATAAGTACAATTTCCCTTAAGAGCAGACAGAGATCACAGTCAGTCTGGAGCTGGTTTCTCCCTTTCTCTCCAGATCACTAGTAAGATTCCCCTCTGGCACATCTATAGGGTACAGATCTCAGGTGAGTGGTCAAGCCCTAACCTCTTGCACCCTCTCTGTCCATCCAGTGCTCTGTGTCCCTGCCCAAGTAGCTCACACACACACACTTTAAGATATGAATTATATACAAACACACAGACACTCCGGGGGACGGCTGGCACAGGTTCTCCAGATATGCTCCCTTGTGCCCAGACTATAGGGAGTACTGACTGCCACCAACCACCCTTATCAGCTACTATAAAGGCCCTTATCAAATGGTGTCCAATTTTACTGTGCAATGTTATTATTATCATCCAATTGGTAAGTGTGACTAAGACTTGAAGGCTATTTAGGAGTGGCCTATATAGTGTCACCAAATACATGCAAGTGCTCTTAAGAGTTTAAATATCTATATACACATCCAGCCACAGTTAATAGGTTTAACATATTTAATAATAAATACTAAAAACACAAGGCATTACTTGTCAATTTAACACAGTGATAACTGAGAATTTAGAAATCACAGGAAATACTTTAAAACAACATTGCAGGATAGCCTCACATAAATATAGAAAACAGCTAGACTAATCTGGCTATATTCCCATATATCTCTAAGAGAAATTACTGTCCTAAATTCTACTTACAGAGCAAGGAACTATAGATGAGAAGTACTGGTGATGTTGTCAGTTCTGAAGACAAATGGAAAATGCTATTCTTACTTTCTGAGATAGCCCTTAAATTGATAATACATATTACTGCCAAGTCATTTCAGATTACATCATTCTTGTCATTTCTGCTGAAGTTTCCCAGGCTCACAGAACTCAAAATGTTAACATTTCCTTTTTAATCTGCACCTGTCAGGAAGCCACAGCAATAAGAGACACTTTACATGTGAAACCTAGTAATTATCTATGTCTTAGGACAATATTACGAACTTCCTAGCCCAGACATCCTGTCTCCGAGCTTAATATCATACAGAGTTGTAAAATTCATTACTTATCAGCTTTCTTCCAGCAGGGTACACTGTGGTTACATTTCTGAAACTCAACACATAACACAGTTTTCTTTACATTTGTGAAACAAGCCTGTAGATCATATTAATATTTACAATGATATAGAATTATTTACAAAATTCTATCTAGCTAGGCCGGCAGCCTTCACAGTATCCATGAACACAAGGTTCAAGTATTTTATAACAAAACTCCCAAGGTGTCTTAGGTGGATGCAATATCAATACTGACCTAAAGGGCAAGACAAACAGTCTGCATAAACCCATTCAGACTGTTAATAGGTAGGCTAACCACTACAGGCAAGTCACTGGGAAATGCATCTACACATACAAGTGTAACAAAACATACAGTATAAGAAGCAATCAAAGCATGGCAAACTCATATGTAAAATATCTACCTCAGAATATGTGTGACAGACATAGTAACTTGACTGTTACTTAGGTTGTGGTCTACATTTTAAAAACTATCTTTAGAAACATTGTCATGATGCTAAATGATATTTCAAAGTATTTGTATTTCAATCAGACATGTAAACACAGATATAGTGTGATTATTACACTAACCTCACTGATGCATGATGATATTCAGGTATTCTAAGCAATATACATGGTAATGCAAAAAAATGTAGGCCTGTAATAAGGATCAGCTGCATCTCATTTAACAAAACATGGAAAATTAAGCAACATACCACTCTTGCTCCAATGCTTCTCAAGCCTGTGCATCTACTCAATGCACAGGGCATGATTCTGGGACCTGTCCTATCGGTGAAAAAAGAAAAGAGTAACTAGGAATGATGTTGCCCTCAAATAACAGGATATATATATATATATATATATATATATATATATATATATATATATTTACTATTGTTAATTCGAAAATCAGAAAAAATCATGTCTGTATTTTCGAATTTTTACATCAGAAATGAACATTTCCGAATCAACCTAACCTCGAAAACAAGGGTGTATTGTGAAAATGTCACTCGCGACATTTGACAATACACAGCATACCCTTCCCATAAGCACCTATCTACCTAACCTAAACACACAGTTATACAGGGGGGCTGTGCCCCTGCACCCGATGAGGGCTGTGCCCCACCCCTAACTTAATATTCCAACTCGAGATCGCACTACAGTGAGGAAAGGGATGTATTTCCCTAACCGCACTGTACCGCGATCCACTCCCATGAGCGAACGTTGGAATTGTGAATGCACAGTCCGTTCGCATGCAGCGTTTGCTCATCACCTGCCAATATGAAGTATTGAACATCTGTTGTTGAATACTTCATATATCTAGTGCACGTCGGCATTGTGATAGCAAACCTATATATATATATATATATATATATATATATATTGTGCCAGTCAGTTTCTACAAAGATCGCTTCTGAAGAACATCAGATAATCACTACACATTTTGTTAAGTTATACACAGGCTTCTACATCACTGAACATGGACTGGAGGACATGGCGTTCAAATCTCCAGTCTAACGTATATCCATACTTGAACCTTTATACCTACCTGACCAGTTAAACCCATCTTGACAGATAATGGGTTTTGTGAATGCATTGAAAAGACCTGAGGATATGACACCATCTGGATGAGGGATGGGCTACTAATATGGATCATAGCATTGCATTTCCAAATATAAACATGTGTTGGCCATGTAGGTAAATACATAGTTAGAATTAATTCATGTCAGGTCTGTGGTCACAACCATAAACAGCAATAGAAAATCATTCATTCATCTACAGTGGGACAGTGTCATGTATCATATAGCTTCTGTTAAAAGAGACATTGAAGGTGCTGTACATCAGGGCACAGTAAAGTATTTGGGAGGACTACATTTTAAGATATTACTTGACAAAGTGGACATCATAAATGAAATGTATAAATCTTTTTATCTACCTGTTTGGCATTTCAGCTGTAACTCTAACTATCTGACTTCCTCAGAAGGTTAGGATGAGGTGGTTGTTGAAATGAGTTTAATAGTGAATGACATAACAACACTTTGAAGCACTTATGAAAATAATATCATACTGCACAAATCTTTGCCATGCATATAACAGTCTGTAGCAAGCTTTACTAAAGAGATGCTGTTAACAGACCATTACAGATTATGGAAATATTCATAGGAATTTAATGAATAACTGAGTTATTCGTAATGCTGCACAAACTAAATGTTAATATTAATAACATCAATCAAAACATACAACCAATACACACCATCTACCATACAACACATACCTCTGCACCTTCAACAACTCACATTAACATCCACATTGCTCCTACACTAATAAAAGACAATTTAATACTGCATCTATATTACAGAAACATTCCACATTCCTACACTAGAAAAGTTACATTTAAATACCACATACAAATAATGCACATAACCAAAGGCACACGGCATAAGAAATACCTCCTGATATCAGGAGACATCCACCCTAACCCAGTGCCATGCAACATCATCCCTCTTTCTAAACACAAATCGGATCTACTTATCATTAACCTTAACTCCAGAAGTATATCTAACAAACTTCCCCACTTGCATACACTCATCTCCCACCACTCCCCCGACATCTTGACAATAACCGGTCCGAGACCTAGCTAAAACCCAGTACCCAGAGTGAAGAAATTCTTCCTCCAGGATATAACATCCTACAACAAGATAGACTAGGTAAAAAGGGAGGAGGTATTGCAATTCTCTATAAAAATACACTTACTGTACAGCCTCTGCAAACTCCCCTACCTAAATTTAATAACGCTGAAACCCTGGGCACTGTTCTACTCCTAAATAAGAATAAAAGTATCAACATTCTCTGTGCCTATATCCCTCCAGGTAACAACTCCCCAACAACTGAAGATATCTTGCAATGGACTAATAAGAACCTCCCTCAAGAGACCATTCTATTAGGAGACCTGAACCTAGATTGGCTAACTTGTAACTCCAAAAAACCCACTAACCATATCAATTTATATGTTTTTTCTCAACTCATAAATGAACCCACTAGAGTAGATAAAAAATCCCAAAAGAACTCGTTACTGGATTGGACACTGGTAAACTACCCTGAACATAATTATCAGACAGGATGTTTACCAGATAGTCTAAGTGATCACCTCCCCACATTCCTCCTTCGTAAACACTCTAACATACCTAAACCCATAGTTATTAAACAAGTCAGAGATGATCGCAATATTAACCCACATGATCTTAACAGTACCCTAAAGAAATGTAACTGGGAACCATTACTCACCCTTGAACTAGACCAAGCTGCTGACTATTTCAATAGTACTCTTACTTATATCCTTAACCTAATAGCCCCCATAAGAAAGATTAGAGCTAAAATTAACTTTGCTCCCTGGCTTAATAGGCCCACTAGAGCCTTACTAAAAACTTGAGACAAAGCATGGAAAACCTGGAAAAAAGATAAAACTACACTATCCAGACAAACCTACCAACAACTCAGGAATCAAGCTAAAAACAAACAATACTGGATAAGGAAAACCACTTCTTAAATATCCAAACCAAACACTCCAAAACCCCCCCAGAAGTTCTGGCATGCAATAAACTCACTATTAAAACCTGGAAAAAACACCACTTCAGCTCCCACCTCCACTAATGATAGTATTGACACAGCCTCCCAATTTAACCACCACTTTACTGGATCAATCAAGGCACTATCCACTCAACTATCTAAAAATAGCTACTCACCCCCACCAAAATTAACTACAGATACATCATCCTCTTTTATGCTCTCACCAGTTCCAACCTCCTCAATCAAAAAATATCTCTTAAAACTAAAACCCACACCTCTTGCCGCTGATGGACTACCAGCTTCCTTCCTAAAATTAGCCGCTGACTCCTTATCCTACCCAGTCTCCATCCTTATAAACAGCTCCATCCAGGAAACCTATTTCCCACAGATATGGAAAATTTCATATATTATTCCCCTTCATAAAGGTGGCAACTCTTATGATTTCTCTAACTATCGCCCCATTGCCATCTTGCCTCCCATATCTAAGATACTTGAGAAATGCATCCATTCCCAGGTCATGCACTTCGTAAATACAAATAACCTTCTCTCCAGCACACAACACGGCTTCCGCCCACACCATAGTACAACTACCACTCTTCTCTCTTTCACTAAACTGGTTAATCAACATAGAAATAATAATAACTTTGTATCTGCCACATTCCTAGACCTCTCAAAGGCCTCTGACATGGTCTCTCACCCCCTGCTAATAGATTGTCTTACCTCCTTATCCTTTGCCCCCAACACTATTGCCTGGTTCAAAAACTACCTCTCCAACCAACAGCAAGCTGTCCAATGGCAAGGCACACTATCACCTCTACTTCCCACAACCATAGGCATACCCCAAGTCTCCATACTAGGTCCACTTCTTTTTTCTACTTTCACCAACAGTCTGCATACCTCTATTCAAAATGCCGCACTCATACAGTATGCAGATGATTCCACCCTAATCTGCTCAGCCCCATCACTTACCACTCTTCAACAACTCACCCAGGAATCATTTACCTCAGTGGAAAACTGGATCTCAAATATCCAACTTATCCTCAACCCCAATAAAACCAAACTAGTCCTGTTCACCCCCAATATATCACAAAAACCTCCTCTTTCCTTCTCTATCACTTCCACAAATGGTACTGTAATCTCCCCTTCTCCACATACCAAACTCCTAGGCCTTGAAATAGATAACAAACTCCACTTTGACATCCATATCTCACAAACCATCAAAAATGTCCACAAAAAAATGAGTACACTATATAGACACAAAAACTTTCTTTCAGATCAGGCACCAGTCACCCTAGCCCAATCCCGCCTACTGTCTACATTAATGTATGCAGCACCAATACTGAACCAAGTCAAAAAAACTGACCTTGACAAACTTGAGTCTTGTTATAATAAAGTGGCCAAGTTTGCTACCAGTTCCATCTACAGAACCCATCACTGCCTACCACTAAGGGAACTTAAATGGCTGGAATTCTCACAACAACTGACTTTCCACCAACTAGTCATCACATATGATATTCTAAAATTCCCAGACAAAATCCCAGCACTAAAGCAAATAGTAACACACTATACAGCAAACCGTCCTCTTTGTTCTGCTAGTAAATCACTTCTCTACATCTCTACAGCCAACAACACTGCAGGCAAAGCTCTTTTCTCACACTCTATAGATAAATGCTGGAATAACCTCCCCTTAGCTGTGACCTCTGCTCCAAATACCTCACAATTCAAAAACAGGCTTAAATCATATCTTAGAGATTCATGGCTGTGTCCATGTACTACATAATACTATATCCATACTTCCTTCCTATTTTTACCTCTGCACACTCAATAAACATAACACCTTATATTGAAACCTATCTTTGCCTGTCACTATCTATGAAGTTTAAGTTATGTATGTATATGATCATTTTTATTTGTTTTTTTTTTCTTCTCTTTTTTTTCTCTCAGTGTAACTTTCTATTATAGAAAAAATGGTAATAATGTTTGTTGATAACAATGCTGTTGTATGTTATGTAAAGTTGTCTTTATGTGGAGCTTTTCTCCCCGGGCCTCCGCTGAAAATGGACCTCGTCCAGTCAGACCATCCCGGTTAACAAATGTAAAATAAAATAAATAAATACAAAATAAATAAATAAATAAGCAGTTATGAAGAGAAGAATATTCGACTATGTATGAAATAAACCAAGATAACAATTTAATTATATGTTTCCTCTATGTGGATTTGAACTCACAGCACACCAAAATACAGGCATGTTAGCCAGTTTCCTTACAGGCTAAGTTAATAGGCAGCACAATTTTCTTCTTACCACATAGGTACTGCGTGTGTTTAGACATATTGGGGTGGCACAGTGGTGCAGCAGTTAACGTTGTCGGCCCACAGCAAGAGGTTTGATTCTCGGCTGGGGTGCCTTCTGTGTGGAGTTTGCGTGTTCTCCCTGTGTTCGCTTGGGTTTCCTGCGGGTACTCCAGTTTCCTCCTACATTCCAAAGACATGCACCTGGCACATTTCTTCCAAGGTCTCCGCTGAAAACAGGGTCTGTGGAACCTAGTCGGATTTTCCCAGTCAACAAATGATAGAGAAATAAAATAAATAAACATTCTTCTGGATAATGGATGAATACGGAAACTTCTGACACTTATTGGTCATTATAATCTAAAGAAATAACAGCTATCAGCACATAACATAAAATTATGTTGTTATATGTTGGAAAACAGAAGTATATCTAGAAAGTTCAGAATTATTTATATTATAAACATTAATAAATAAATTAACAGCATATGAATAGAATCCATAGTTACACTGAAATCAGTCACCATGTCTTCTTAATTACCCATATGAGCTAATTGACTGGTCATAAAACCAATGTATCTGATATATTTGGGACACAGCTAAATCTCTAAATTCTTTAGGATTGCTTAGTTCTCGGGATTGTTATACTTATGGTAAGGATCAACTGGTTGTCTCTACTCCTCAGCAACCCTCCACTGAAGCTCCTCTGCATCACTCTAATGCATATAATCATAGGGGTAATGAACGTGTACTTCAGTCCAGCAGATCACTGTACATCATCGGTGCTCCCTTGCAATCCATTTCCAAAGGTCAGTCATCATGAAGTTTCTTGACCTGGCTCTCAGATGATGATTCACTCCAACATAGACAGTCAGCATCAGTGTGGTCTCCTCCTCAGCTCAATTGGGTGCCCAGACATGTTGCAACCTCCTGGAAGTAGCCATCTTGATACTCCAATGGAAAATGTTATATAAATAGAAAAATGCTCCCTAAGGTTCCATTCAGCCCACAGGTAGCAATGGTCTGATTTGCAAATGTATTAAAATTAATATTCAAAAGTCTTGCTTATGTCATGTTACAGATAAAAGGCATGTGGTACACGTATACCATTTATTGATTTGATACCCACTGTGTACCTGTGTGGAGCACCTGCCCGTTATGCCAAGTGATTGTTTAATGCACCACATTTCAGGAAGTTATGCACATATATGCAACTGAGATTCCAAAACCCGGAATTTTAATGAACATCATTAGTTATGAATGGTGCAAATGGTTCTTAAATATGGGTGCACTTTTCGTACTCTTAATTTTGTGATACCTGAGTCATAGGTAGCTTATAAGGTATATTACCACCTGTTAATATTTCTGTATATGGAAATATTACCACTGATAAAACATTGCTCATTCTTAAACTTACTGTTTTAGAGTTATTCTTATTGAAAATGTGTGCTTTAAGACAAATGCTTGTAACTTACTGGACTGTTTTTTGATTTACTTTATGCATTCAGGTGTTGCCATCTGCATTGCGGACATGCATTAATTTATCATGTGCAGTTGTAGAGACAGATTTACAAAGCAAAAGTCAACAGTACTTGAAGATGGATTTACGGATCATCCATATGTCTTACTCCATATTCCCTGTGGTGTACATATGGAAACATACAGCTTCTGACATTCACCATATGCACTAAGTCCTTTTGCTGTTAGAGATATTTCTTCATTGATAGTTCTTAATACAAGTCTTATAACTACTTACTCGATATAAAAAGATTTGTATTCTCTGTGGCCTGCTTACGGTTACCAAGGATTTCTGATGCTTTCTGTAGGTTGTTCAACTGATAATTTGTGTAGAATTTCAATATACAATGCATGCCAAGTCATGTGGCAACATGCTATTGTCTTTGGACCTTCATTCAAAAGATATATGGTGTAAGGGGGTTTTGAATCTCACAGACAATCTCTGCAGATATTACAAGTTATGCTGATTTTTACCTCTACAGATGTTACAAGTTATGTTGATTTTTACAGCTGTTATGTATGCAGGTATTACTCTTACATTTTTACGTCATATTATTATTATATGTTATGGTCACTGCTTCATAGACTTTTGCATTGCACAGGAAATGCATACTGTTTATGGTGACAAGCTATCCACATAATCATCTGCATAACTGAGCCTCCTCAGGAATATGATCATGTGCATAGCACTGTCTTCAGATGGCAAACAGACCTAAGGGTGGCAATTTCTCCTCACAGGAACATGGCATCATACTAGATGCCCTGTGACAACAAGTTGGGGACTCCTTGGATGTGCAGAGAATACAGTATGGAGGAATAAAGAGTGGGCAAACATCACCAACATGATTAATGCTGTTGGAGGTCACAATATATCCTATAAAGCCTGTTGACGATGCTGCTGTGACATGATCCTTTGTGCAGCCATCAGGTTATGATGGTATGAGAGATCAAGGGATGCCACCATTGACACCCCTGATGAGATCACAATATTTCTTGCCTTCCTGCATATGGAAAATGGGAAGTGATGCATACACAGGGATGGGATAAAAGCAGGAGTTCCAGGCCAAATATGTATGTCTTAATTTGCACGACATGGATGACTAAAGAGTAAATCATTGAATATTGCTGTTGCATGTATATTCATGAATTACCATTTTAGATTTACAGCAGTGGAATTGAATTGTGCACACAGATTCACACAGGGAGATGATAATCAATATAAGTGTAATGACATGTAGCCATGCAACTGCAGTACAGATAGAATAGTGCAAAAATACATGCATCATGCTGTCTGCATTAATATTCACAGGCCCATCTACTTCAGGACAACACCAAGGAATGGTAAGTGAATGTCTACATACAGTGTTATTGTATCCACTACTTGTTATTGCTTCAGCCTCATGTCATGACACTGCTGTTTACTGCCACATTGATATTTCTGTAACATTGTTCAATACAGGTGCATCCAGAAGGGGCCCAAGCTATGCAGGTACAAGTACAAGCAGACCAGATATGTCACCACAACAGATCCATAGTTTGCAACAAAGTGTAGCAGATCTGTGATACATGACATTAATGTCATTGTATTTTATCACAGGAACATCTGGCCAACAGGTGCAATGTCAGGCATGTGAATATCTGCAGACTCTATTACTGTGTCATATATTTCATGTTGTCTGTATTCTGTTGCCTGCATACATGAATGTGGTAGCTTTTTCTTTACTTTCCAAATGCAGAATCTGCAACACAACACACAAACAACAGTGGGAAGCTATCAGTGGCATGCTATTACCTGTCTTTAATGTCGGTCATTGCTGTAACTCCTGTTGGTGTCCTCCATTAATACTGTGTCCTTCTCCTCATTCCTAGGCCAGATTGCATCATCATCATCATCATCATCATCATCAATTGCACAAACAAGTTATATGTCTATGTAAAACCTGCTGTGTGTTTTAATTCTGTTTGAATGGTTCATGCTGGTAATGACGTGATTAATAATGTTGACTTTTTCCTACAATAGTTGAAGTTCATCTCTCTTCTACCACACAGTCTTCTCACAAGGACTTGTCAGACATATGTTATGTTTGTATTCATCATATATGTCATCTACTGTATGTTGGCCATGTAACCTAATTGTCAGCTCACTGTTATGTAGATTCCATAACCCATACACAGACAAGACCTAATGGTAATCAGTATTATCTGTAGGATTGCAATGAGGTATATATATTGTGTCTTTAATGAGCCCCGAACATAATTGGCCTGATCTGTGTCATCGGTCCCTTCTTTTAGCACATCAACTATCTGTATCTTTCATTAGACTGTCCAGTGATCACAATGCAAGATCCTATGTGTCTCAGTATGGTTGGGATGGCCCCTGGCACACAGGACAGTGACATGATGATACAGTCCAGCCAAGATGGTGACAGTCATGTGAATGCAACTATAGCTACAAATGTGTAGGGAAACTATCCCTGCCATTTTGACCAGGAGGGGACACTGAATGGTGGACAGGATGAGGCCTGAGAACAACAGACCCATGTTGAGACTGCTGCTGATGTTGACAATTTCCTATAACATGCTGACAATGGCCACTACAGTGAATGCAGGCATGCAGGTGGTGTATATGGGTAAGTGTCAGAGGGTGTGTACCTACCCTACAGGCAAATGAGCATTCTGAACAATGTCATAGATATGACATCCATGCACTTGCCCATGCCACAGACTGTGTTGCACACCAGCTGGGTGTGCTGCATGAAGGACAGAAACACAGACACAGTGAAGTAATGGTGTCATTGGCTACTCAGAATGAAAGTATGTTATCTGTGGCATGGTCAGTAGAACACCTGGCCTCTACAGTGATACAGCAGTGTCATAGTGCAAGCAAGGTTCTGTGTGCCCTGACTCTGCTTAACTGATTACCACATGGGAGATGCAGGCTTTCTGTCTGCAGAAGCAACCTTGCTCATTAGGCATCAGTGTGTATACTCCAACATGCATTCACTTATGCTGCTGGGCCATCTGCTGTGGGCCCAGCAGTCACAGCCAGACAGTCAAATCACAGTCACCCTGCTTCACCTCCACATGCTGTTGTCACCCCATCAGTCTCCTCTGTGGTACATCCTGGGCCAAGTGTTTTTGTATGTCACAGGGGAGACCAGGCAGCTGTCTGAACTATCAGTGTGGGTGCTCTAGATTGCATTAGAGTAGCACAGGCAGTTAATCACTCTGTCTCGTAGTGTCAGTATCATTGTGTGGTGATGATGATTGCTGTGCAGAACACTGTCAATGTCATCTATCTGCATTCATTGACATGTCTGATGCCATGTGAGCACAACAGCGTTAATAAATATAGCTGACTCTCTTGATTATATTACTTTATTCATACTTTACAGTGATAAATTTGGCTTGTGATATTAACAGTTGCACATTATGTCCTGTGTTGTTTACCAGTTTGCAGCTTTTTATAGTGGAGAGATAGGAATGCGTTGCACCAATGTTTGACCCTCACTGTGTGCCATACTCTGATACAACAATCTGAGTCTGTATGCATACCTGTGCCAATTGTGCCCTGAGTTGATGATCCCTGTCATGATAGATTTGTATATGGTCATAATGTTATATGTTATGATTATGGTGTTATATCTAAGGGTCAGTGAATACATCTAGTGGGTAATTGCCATTACATGCAATTGTTGCTGTTGTGGTGGGGCAACATCTGAACATAAGTGTTTAATCTGTGTATTCATGTACATGTGGCTTGTCATGACTCAACATTGTGGCTCAAATGCTATTGTGTTGCTTGGGTCTACACTTGCAGTTGTACCCTACATCAACTATGTCTGTGTCTTTTACCCCCAGTGTCCTTCTGCACCTCCTCTGATACCTGCAGGATGTCATCTTCAGATGTCTGGGGTTCTTGGGGTAGTTCAGCAACAGCTGCAGCTGGAAGATTGCTATGTCCTCTAGTTAGCATGCTGTCCATCATGGGTCACATTGGTATCATCTGTGTTGCCTTCTCATGTGCGTATTGAAGTGCACGCCCGGATGTGTCCAGACATCTGAACCTAGCTTTCAGTACACTGAACACATGCTATATGATGTTTCTGTTTTTTGTGTGTGCTATATTGTAGGCCTCTTCTACAGGGTTGGATGGTTTATGGTAGGGGGTCATTAGCCATGGCTCAAATGGCTAACTACAATCACCTGTTGTGGGAAGTAAACACAGATTTTGTCAGCATGGATATTGTTGGGAGGGATATCCTTATCTTACATCCTAGCTGAGTTCCTGTACTTACCTGGTAGTAGTCCCTCAAGTATTCCTCTTTGCCGGAATGCAGCCCTCAGACCACTTACCCTTCAATATGGCAGCATCATGGGCACTTCCATGGTGTGTTATCATGAGGTTTGTTATACTGCCATCTGCTGTACACACAAACTGGCAGTTCAGGGATGACCAGCCATTTCTGTTTATGTATCTGTCTGCTTCAGAATGCACTGGTTTCTTGATAAGTATGTGTATGCAATCTATTCTACCGAGTATATGGGAGAAATTTGCAGTGCTATAAAACTGGTGCTTTACAGTTCTCCTCTCCATGGGGGGTGTTATTGGAAGTGAATGCAGTCATCCACATTGCTGCCAGGAATTTAGCCAGGATATGACTGGCAGCTACTTGTGAACTCTCACAACATCCCCATGTCTCTGGAATGTCACAGATGTAAGTAGAACCAGGCAGAGACATAGTTTGGTTTCAGGGGAGATTGGGTTCCCTCACATGGTATGCACAGACATGTGTAGGGCACACATGTTGCAGACAGCCTGCAACAGTTGTATGTCTAGGCTGTACCTGTCAAATACTTGCTGGTCCGACAACTGGTTTGTTTGCAGCCTTGGTCTCACTCTAGTTAGCTGCCTTCTAGGGTACACAGCCATATCCTCATTTATGGCTTGTATCATTGCAGCGTATTGCAGTTCATTAACTGATAACTGCATTTTTTTTAAGTATTTTGATTGTTATGGAATACAGCAGAATCCAAAGTAGTAGCTTTGATTCCTTGTGGGGTATACAGCATAAAATGAGGATTTTAGAAATGGAGTCAGCATTCCAGTTTGTCACATTTAGGTTGTGTTGGGTGCACACAATGTGTTTTGGTATCAGACAGATATGAACAAGATCAGTAATTATCCTACACTGAACTGCTAAATACTTGAAGTGCTTTCACCATGTTTTCTTAAATCACATCTGCGGCTGGTGCACTGAAGTCTTCCTTCACTGTCTGCAAATAATTTCTGCGAACATTGCATAATCCAGCCTATACACTCTTCCCCCGGATTCACAAAACCTCCGTGTAAGACTTAATATGTCTTACTCGGAGGCTGCAGTTGAACAGTATGATGTCAGCGTGCCATGAATATTCATGAGGGCACGCTGATTCATCCGTAACTCTTACACGGACTGAGTAGGCAAGCAGGCGACGTGTCCGACTGCTTAGCAGTCTAAAAGTCCACGCCCCTGCAAGGTTTTAAAAAGCATAATGTCAACAGACAAGAGTGAGTTCGCTCAAATGCACTTGCACCCAACATCACACTCCCTGACACTGTAAACCCCTATCATAGTTATAAAATGTAAAATATTAATTTTATTTTTTTTTAAATCCACGATATAGCTGCCTGTATTTGCGCTTGTTTGTGCGGGTGTGCCCATTGCTTAACCACAGTTAGCAATTGTGACAATGAAGAGCATATAAGAACTACTTATGCAAATTAATCAAAATTGCAATAGCGTAATGGTAGAGCGTAAGCACAAAGAGAAGGCATTCATGGTTCGAGTCCCACCACTCCCCTTCTTATTTATGTTTTAAATCAGTATTTGAAATAATACCAGACATATATGATTAAAATTTTATTAAAAGTAGTGACATGGCCAATGTATCAGTGAACAAAATATATATTTTTAAAGGACCCAGATATATAATAGCCTGCTGTTAAGCAACATTTTACACAGCTAAACACAAGTGCCCATAGTTTAATAGCACTGTACCCATCTAAACAGAGGTGTCCATAGTTTAATAGCACTTTACCCAGCTAAACAGAGTTGCCTATGGTTTAACAGTGCTTCACCCAGCTAAACAGAGTTGCCCATAGTGTAATAGTGCTTTACCCTGTGCAATAGAGTTGCCCAAAGTTTAAAAGCGCTTTACCCAGCACAATATGTTTGCGCGGACATGCGCGCCGCACCAAACAGGGCACCGTAGGGCACCGGGGAGCAACGTAGAGCTAAGTTGCTTAAACACAGCCACACCCCCTAGCCTGTCTAGACAGTATTAAAATAAAAGAATGACAAGGTACGAACCCAGGACCCTTTGCATCATAATCAAAGTACAGAACCACTAAGCCATGACAACATAGGGGAAGCAGCCACTATTAACATTCATAAATTTATGAATGGTAGTTTAACCACTACTAAGCAGGTCTGCAGTCAACTGAGAATTTTACAAAATGGTCAATCACAAAAAAGTGCGGGAAATGTGGCATATTTAAGCCCCATAGGCGGAAATACTTGCCATAACTGATTGTAGCTGACATTTGCAGTCAGAATGACAGGTGCAGGAGAGGGTTTACGCTTCCAAGTGCAATGTTGGGGCATCGAGGAGTCCAAATACATGGTTTGGTTCCTTGTCCACCATCACGAGACAAGACTCCTGCAGGGCCAGTTCCAAGGGACGGAGTACAAGACAGAAGCTTGGAACCGGTTAGCTCGTGACCTCACCAGTACCACAGGCATTCCACAGACTGGTGAGCAGTTCCGTCACCACCATGCAGACCTGAAGAGATGAAAGCAGGACCGCCTGAACCAGTAGATACAGGAGGCCCGTGGAATGCAGAATGCCCCACAACTGAGTATGTAGCCATGGAATGCAGTATGTAAGAATTGATAATGGAGTATGTACAATGGATAGGTATGTCTCAATATCCCCTCATTTACTTTACAGTTGCAGGTGACCGTGCTGTGAATCAGCAAGCCTATGCTGATTAGCTGCTAAGGCTGCGCCACCAGGCAGGTTAGTGATTATTCTGCATGTATTGTTATATAAAATATGGGAGGGAGCATGAAAGAAAGTGTTGTAGTCCAATAAAACAGCCATATAATTGCCTGAATAAGTCCTCTGCATGTACTGTCAGATAAAAACTTCAGAGAGGCAGAAAAAGAGTGTAGTAACCCATTAAGAAAGGTAACATATGTCTGGAATAATATCCCTGCAGGCACTGTCATATAACATAAGTGAGCAAGCCTGAAAAAAAGATTGTTCTAACCTATTAATAAAGGTATAATATGTCTTGAACATGTCTGCCATAAACACCGTTAAAACAAACAAAGGAGTGAGCCTGTGGAAAAGTGTGCAATGTCATTAATAAAGGTCTAAACCCAGAGTGTGTCTGTGTCACAGAGTCTGAAATGTTGTTGTACCTTTGCATTATACAAACAGTACTGTTTGAAAATGTGCTGGCAACCCAGAGTTATGCAGTCCCATATAAAGTGGGTGATGGAAGTGTTAGTAGCTGTGAAACATATATACAGTCCACAATAGTCAGTTACTGGCTGGCATGAATAAGTAAACATGGCACACATGTAGCATGTAATTATTCACCAGAAATGTGAGTGTGTGTCAAGAAATGCAGGGTTCAGTACAAATCAAAGTGAAAATGTCAGGTGAAAACATCCCAGATATGTAGATAAAGAAATATAAATGCAAACAAGAAATATGTAGCAGTAACATCTGCATCCTGGACAGTTAGCATGTTAGATATAGGTCAGGCATATATTAAACTAGCTAAACCCATGACACAACCTAATGTATGGTGGCAAGTGTAATAATACAGGTAGGGGATATACATTTGCAGTCACTGGGAATGTAGTGCAGACTAAAAGGTCATTATAAGATGTTAACCGAGGTTTTTTCTACACCCTACCATATGTGCATAAACCATGCAATTCCACACCTCAATGGGTATGTGTAACCTTAAATATTTGTTGGGACATATGTCTTATTGTTTTATAAATATTTGCATTGATGTTGATGCATGTGCCCTGTTCAAACATCACGTTCATGGTGGCCTGTTGCTACCAAACATCCCTGCATGCTGTTGGAATATCCACTGTCGTTCAATATATGCATGTGTTATGCTTGCTGTTCAACTGTTGGAACCTTAGTGTGTTGGGTTAATGGGAATATTACTGCATGCTATTACAACTAATCTGGAATACTGTTGTTTATGTTGTAATTAAACACACCTAATCACAGAACGTATGGGAAGGCCGGTCCCAGTGGACCCACCTGTCCCTCCTCAGTTGGCAAGTGCACCTGGCACCAGCAGCTCCGGTACCCAGCCTGGGCTCCCCTCCTCCATTGGTCCTGTGCCACCTTTGGGTATAGGTGCTGCAGGGGATGGGGCTCATCTGCAAGCGTGGGCAGAGAAGGGCCACCTGTCATCCTTCGAAGGGTCCGGGCTGTGGTGCGTAGGGAGATCCAGCGTTCAGTCGCTGATCCCCTATGCCAGCTTGAGGCGAGAGTGGCGCATCTCTCAGGTGAGCCTGCCCATCCTATTCAGTCCCCAGCACAGCCACCCTCAGAGCTGTGAAGGTGCAGTGGTGACTGCCCATGGGTGAGGATCTCAATTCCACTGTTACCATCTGTGGGCTCATGGGCTTGCGATTTCCAAACAACCTTCCCTGTCAATTGTGTTCATCCACCCCATGTGTCAAACTCTGCCCCTGTATGTGTCTTTTTTGTCTTGTCTGTTTACCTCCCCAACCTACCTCCCCAAATATACCTACATCCTCTACCTCACATTCCACTCTTACCTGAAAAAAAAAATTAAAAAAAGGGCAATCTGTTCCCACAAAAAAATGATGCCCCATACATAGCTGCCCAATTAGCACACATATCCGCTGGACATGTAAACTGATAATTCTAATTGGCAGTACAACATATTTTGTTGTCCTCACCCCTCTCTCAGGGGTGGAAGGTTTCCAATTTCACACCAAATTTCATACATATGCACAGCTGTTGCTGGTAAAGAAATGGGCAGCTATGGACCTTCCCTACACCCATGCTGCACATCCCAAGCTGGTTTCCCTACTGTCTTTCCCTCTTTGTGCCCCCTTTTTCACCACTTTCCTATCTCCCCATTGTCTTTTCTTTAAAAGAAATTAGCACGGGGGTTAGCGGGAGTAAGCACTTTTAAGCAGTAGTTAGTGGGGGAGTGCAGGTGTGAGCTTGTGTGCGCTTAGCTAAGGATTGCTAAGTGTCATGCAATCCCACGCAAACCCGCTTACAACTGCTTAAAAGTTCCTTAGTCAGTCTGTATGACAAGGCCCTTGCACTGCTCAGCAGCAAAATAAAATACTCTTGTCAGTCTCAAACCCAGGATCTTGGACTCACCAGTCTGCATGAAGTACCACTACACCACAGCAGATATACAATAACTTAGTGCTGAAAGCAATATATCATGCATTACCATGAGTGAATGTAAAGGGAAAATAGGAATGGCATAACACAAATCTTGTTCTGTGGGCCTTAACCAGCAGGTGTTGTTGAATTGCATGACATGACTGTGAAAAGAGAATCAGCCATGCTAGTAGGGAATAAGGTTACAGTAGCAGCTTACAAACCCCACACAGTATCAGAGCAGGATAAACACTGGCATATTTGCATAGGTCACAGGCCAGACCTCCCAACAGTGACTGCTCTACAGTGATGACCCTGATTTGTAAACAAATGTTAGCTATGCCCCTCTGACTCCCTGTGAAATGTACTAACAGTAGGCAGAAAGGTGTTGAATCTCACTTTATAACAAATGTCAATAAGTGAGAGTAGACACCGCTTGTATGTCAGAAAAGGTGCAGTAATAGATATGCTCTGAATCCCCCAAAGTCGGAACTGCAAAATGTCTGAACTATATGACAGGTGTATCCCAGTTATATGTACTTTTCCCTGAGGCTGTTCAAATATATACATGAGAGTATCTGAGGCCTGGAAGAGTCAGAAACACACAGGCATATCAGCTATCAGCTTGTCTGCTGCTACACACTCTGCAAATAGCTGTAGAATGAATCCCACAAGCATGCTCTTATGTGGAAGTACAACACAGAAATATCAAAGGATGTAGCCATGTACTGCTAGCAACCACCTGTGACAATGCCATTGTTCAGGTGCTGAAAAGACTGCTGTGGTGCACAGTCAAAGAATACTAGGCTGACCTCTGTTTACCATCTGGATATGTCCACAGGTGGGAGCTACTCAGACAGACTACAAGCCTTCATAGACTTACAGGTACACAGCAACTCTGCAAGTTCAGTAAGATAAACATCACACGATAATAAATAATGCAATCTGCAGTTCTGCACCCTTACCCAAAGGTACTATATACCCGTGTAGTCAGGCACAACCAAGGGTGTAGGTAGGCATACACAGTACGGAAATATGTCCAGTTGTCCTGAGCAGACTGTGCTAATGTCAACACAAATAAACCACAAACTTTTCAGAAGTGAGTAACGTACTAATGACAGTATAGCAGTTCACAAACAGTGCATGTGCCTGATATTCATAACTGGTCGTACAACATACTTAGTTGTCCTCACCCCTCTCTCAGGGGTGGATTGTTTCAGATATTCCACCTAATGTATTGCATATGCACAGCTGTTGCTGGTAAAGAAATGGGCAGCTATGGACCTTATCCACACCCATCGTGTGCATCCCAAGCTGGTTTCCCTACTATCTTCCCCTCTTTGTTCACCCTTTATCACCACACTCCTATCTCCCTATTTACTTTTCTGTCAAAGAAATGAGCACGGGGATTAACGGGAGTGAGTACTTGTAAACAGTAGTTAGCGTGTTTCCACCACTGTGCGCATGTGTGCGCTTAGCTTAGCATTGCTAAGATATGATAAGCTACGCCAAGCTTACCTTAGTATTGCTAAGATATGATAAGCTACGCCAAGCTTAGAGTATTATTGCTAAGATATGATAAGCTACGCCAAGCTTAGCTTAGTATTGCTAAGATATGATAAGCTACGCCAAGCTTAGCTTAGTATTGCTAAGATATGATAAGCTAAGCCAAGCTTACCTTAGCATCGCAAAGCGTCACGCCAATCCACGCAAACCCGCTTACAACTTCTTAAAAGTGCCTTAGTTACTCTGTATGACAAGGCCCTTGTACTGCTCAGCAGCAAAATAAAATACCCTTCTCAGTCTCAAACCCCACACCTTGGACTCACAAGTCTGCATGATGTACCACTAAGCCACAGCAGATATACAATAACTTGGTGTTGAAAGAAATATAGCATGCATTACAAGGAGAGAATGTAAAGGGAAAATAGGAAAGCCATAGGAATACATTACAATACCTACTGTTGTATGGCAGTTAATTCCCTGATTCCAAAAGAAAGTGCATACTCCCATGTATCCAGTGTTAGCATTAGGAGGTGTGAGTAAACTTACACACTGAGAAGAGTGTACTGGAAAAAGCAACAGTCAGGTTTCAGTACAACATGCATTTCACTGGCTACAACCCAGCTTCAGATATGAGACATATACCAACCTTCTGACTGACACTAAAGTGTCCACAGCAAACAAGCATGGTCCCCACCTTAGAAAACTGAAAGGCCTATGCCTACCTAACCTATCATTTTATAGCAGTGTCCTGAAATCACAGTGAGAACTGCAATTACCACACAGCAGGCTGCATGCAATTACTAAATGGTGGGCACCAATTGGTGCAGAGGCCATCACATGCACATGTGCAGATACCTACAAAAGCAGCCCGTACTTGTTGTCCACACATGCAATCATATCATTGCAGCAACTGGAGAGAGAGAGAAAGTGAGACAGACAGACAGACAGAGAAAGCAGACAGACAAACAAACAGAGGCAGTTGGAGACACCAAAACAAAAAAAAAGAAAAAAAAAACACGTCAACAGGTACAACAGACAGAGGTGAGAAATACTAAGGTAAGGTATGTAACAGAGATGTATTTGCTGGCATCTGAATGATGTGTCTGAAGGGTACTCTACATACTGTGAACCCTCCATATGTGGTAGCAGTCTATATCTATATGTATATGCAGATGTGCATAGGGCAAGGGACATACTGCACTGTTAGTGAAGGCTGGACATATATATGTAGTTGAAGGTTGCTATGTGCACATATCTATGTAGGTTGCAGTGTGTGGCATTGAAAACAGCAAGCAGTGCAGGTATATGTCATGTGGTGGTTAAATGCTGTGAGACTGAGTTACAGTCAGTGAGGTCTGCTACAGCTATACGGCCTGAGGACAGCGAAATGCATTCTGCACAACACTGTGCAATATTATTACATAATTGTATGTCTCACAACTGTTTCATAATTGATATTCCCACCATGAAAGATGGGCAGTATATGTGCCTATATGTGCATGTATATGTACAGCAATGGATGTTTATAAGTATGTGTATATATATATATATATATATATATATATATATATATATATATATATATATATATATATATACACACACACACACACATATATATATATATATATATACATATATATATATATATATATATATATATATATATATATATATATATACACACACACACACACACACATATATATATATATGTGTATGTATATATATATATATATATATATACATATATACATATATACATATATGGATATATATATATATATATATATATAGATATATAGATATATGCATATATACAGATATATATGGATATATATATATATATATATATATATATATATATATATATATATATATATATATATATATATATATATATATATATATATAGTGAGAGAGGGAGACATGGGGTCAGACATATTGCAACAGGTGCCTGGTGACCAAAGCATGGACTGAACACCAGTGTTGATACTGCAGTGCCATACCCCATTCCAAAACACTTTACCCACTAACTACCAGATAGGTGGTTGCCTGCCTAACACTGAAGGTGTCAGAAGGGAACATGGGACACAGGTGGACAGTAGCCCCCCCTTTGATATTCACAGTGCCACACTAGTCTTGTAATCTGTCTACGTGGTATGTGTCATCATAAATGTTGTGTCATGTATGGAAATATAGGTCAGTGTTCCCCTGTACTCATCACAATGCCCCATGTGGTATGTACCTCACGTGACAACTACAGCAAGTGGAAAGGCCACAGACATACCTCACAAAGAGTAATACTGCCCTCAAACACATACCCTATGCAGACTGACTGACATAACCACAGCTACAGTGCGTTGCATACCGGCCACCCAGAGGTTACCTCTGCCGAATATACAGAGGTATGTCACAACCATAGCAGTCAGACAACCACCATGTTAACACCTCATAATCCCACCGGGCTACATGGCCTAGGTCCCTAATCCCCACCACCTCACTAAACAGCACATGCTGGAGGGATAGGCTCCTATTGTCAAATATGCCATACTCTGGAGTAAATCACCCAGCATTAACAAACAAGGTTCCTCAGTAGCAGATGTCATACATACCCCTGATAATTGTCTAGGGGATGGGTAACATGCCCTGGCAATCATCTTTGTGTATCCGGTTGACAGGAGCAAGTGAAATCAAATTACATGTGTGTCAAAGGCCAGGGTAGCATATGGCTAGGCTGCTGTAGGCCCTAGGGCCAATAGCATATTACCTACCTATGACACAATGCACACACACATGTACTCAGTGCAATACCTGCTATGTGAGGTGGAATGAGTGTGACAGTGAATGTGTGCAAGGTCTGTAATGGTGTGATAGCTTAATGTGAGGTTGTTTCTGTCATGGTTGTTTGTGTCCTAGGTGTAAGGCCAGAGAAATATGTCAGTTATTGGGATGCAGACATAGTAGGATGGCATATGTTTGGTTCATAGGTTCATAGGTTAGTACTAAGCTAACTGCCGTTGTGAGCCATTTTAAGCCTAGCTCCCTTCCCCTTGAGACTCAAACCCTGCACCTTGTGATTGTAAGGCAAACATCTTAACCATTAGGCCACCCTGTTCCTTGTGTATGACTGTGGTGTCCCATCATAGGCTGAAGCAATACATGTATGCTCAGTAAGTGGTACTGCTGGTGAATCCAGCTGACATTTGAACTGTTGTACTACCTGAAGCTGTAGGCCTAAACAGCACAGTATGGTGTATGTTCACATTCCCCGGTAACACTGTCTTGTGTGTTTCCTGTAGTCTGCACAGATTACATACCTCAGGCATAGGTATCTGTAAGTAGGGGCACACAGTACTGTAAGGTACACAGGAAATGCTATTCTGTGTCAGCATACATTTGTGTGTTGTATGAATGTCTGATGTGTCTGTAATGATGCCTGTACCATGTCTGCAATCACATGTGTGTTGCAGGGTTTGCGTGTGTACCTAGCAACATGTATACTCTGTTACAGCAGTATGCCAGCTATATTAACAACTGTGCACATATTAAGTAGGGGTATGGCATCAACAACTAGGGTGGGTTACTGGTTATACTGTAACTGTACTTCACATTCATTGCAATGGATGACATATTTCTTCATGCATTAGCTTGATATGTACCCCTGTGGCGAGGCTGTGCATTGGATCCCAAACAGTGTGCCGAGTACTGGTACATACTGGTTTGTTATATGGAGTGTGGCAGGCACTGTCAGCCAGTTGTGGGCTGAGCACTGATATGTGGTATTGAATGTGTGTATCTTCTAACAGATGAACAGATGCTATATATGGCAGTTAACTAATATATGTACTGTACAATGTTAAGTGTGCCACATGACTTGCTCACACATATCGTTTACTTGTCTTCAAGGCTTATGGCTCATCAAAGGAATCCGTCCTACACAGCCGCAGAGGAACAGGAAATCCACCACAGCCTGGTTCAGCACTATACCCTGCTGTTTTCCAGGGCCAGCCAGCACCAGCATGACCGTACTGCACTGTGGCAAGATCTTGTTCGTTGGGTAAATGACATATGCATGCATAACCAGACATATGAGCAGGTACCCCATCACTGCAGTGATTTAATTAGACATGTCTGGCGATGTGCGTCTGATATCCATAGACAACAGCTTGCCACAGGTGGTGGGGTGGCCATACACCCCCCCTCACCAGAGTGGAGGAACTGCTCCTAAGTGTGGTGGCTCCTGGCCTACAGCAGCAACAACAACACACATGTGTCATCATCGAGGCCGGAACCACCTAGCATGGTGACATGGAGCGTGCAGGTAACATGCCATAGCTGTAGACTACTGTTACCTGTATTGTTAGATTATGCATATGTGAGATGTATACTGTGTTTAGCAGTTGTGCTGCCTATTTTGTGCAATACTGATATTTTGAATAGTATCCATACACCTATGCCTGTTGTTCTACTGTAGTTTAGCACACTCACAGTAGCAATGCCACAGTTGTGGCCACTGACAAACTGTATCATATTCTTGTAGGTCCCCCTGGTGTGACAGCAGGGCAGACGATACATGCTGGTGAGTCTGTTAACACTTTAAAATTGGTATTGAAATGTGCATGTCATAGGTGAGGTGTAGACTATGTACACATAACACACCTACGCATAAGGCATGCTGTGCATGTTTGCTGTGAGACGTTAAACATCTCAGTAAAGTCAGTAGCTGCCTCAATCACATGCAATGCACAGAGCACCAGACACAAATGTGGCAACACTGTACTGCACATTGAATAGGCATAGTTGACACACATGTACACAACATAACACGTTTGTCATACGCAGTACACCTCAACATGCTACACATAGTGAAACCGGGCACCCGCTGCCAGGTCACACTTCAGTATCCCACATGTCATCCACACACCACATATAATATACCTGAGGGGTAGGGGCCTAGCATGGGGCTGTGCAACACTCTTCAACACATAACACAGTCATGTTAGGCAATGCTCCCTATTGGGCAACTCACACACCCTTGTGCAATGTGGCTGTGTAATTGTGAACTTAGTCACGGCACTGCGATTCAGGTACAGCATGCTAGGCAGTGGTCTAGCACAATTTAGTGGTGTTGAGTGACCACATGATACATGATGATGATGGCAAATGGTACTACACCCCATACAGTTACAGTGACCACAATACTACACATAGCTGGCATTGCTTTGCACCTCCATGTTGTGTGCACACACATATGCACCTATACACATTATGCATAGCATGATGTGTGTGTGCAAACATATGCAACTATACACAATATGCATAGCAGTTGCATTCTTTACAAAGTGACACATATTTGTCCTGGAATGATATTGGGTATATAGGTCACATGACACACATTGGGTATGTGTGATGTTGAATGTTGCAGTCATGCACCATGCAATGTCATGGCTGGCACTGGCATATCTGGGATATGACCCACACTCATCAAATCCACTGTACAATGGCCATGTCCAGAATTGTATTCCATCATGTATACATGCACCACTCATCCAGTGTGTGTACATATCATGCATGTGCTTCACCTGTGTCCACAATTATCTGCTACAGACACAGACACTACATTCAGACATGGAAAGCCATGTGACACACAGATAACACATGCAGCCATGGTATGTATACCTATGAGAGATGGTGCACAGAACATTGCAGAGCTTATCATACTTGCACAGACATGTCGTGTCCTTGTACACATTGTATTCCAGGGTGTAGGCAATCACTGAACATGTACGCACATGAACCAGAGCCATGTACACTGTCATTAACTATGGCTGTCTACACTCACACTGCATGGACTGTATCAACACATATTCTGCATGCTGACACGTGTGACATGACTGTTTGTCTTAGGATACTGTCACCCACCTTCAACCACTATTGATTATGTTTTGGATTGCTATTGTGCATGTGTATCTGCTGTAGTGAGGTGTGTGCTTGTGTTCTTGTGTGCATGTGTGCATGTGTGCATTTGTGCATGTGCAGACCATAAAGTGTGTTTCCTGTCTTCCTCTCACAGGTGCTGAGTTAGGGGTTGGCGAAAGCAGCAGGTGACCTGAAGCCACTGCCACAAATAGTGGTGGTGATGATGACACATTTATTTTGGCACAGGGAGATTTGACAGGGTCTGTTGTTGGTCCGCTAATTGACAGTACACAGCGTTCAACCCCATCTATGCACACACTCATACTGTCAATACATCCCTCACCAACAATGGCCATAGGCAATGGACAGCATACATTACACAAACTCCACTCCACACACCTTCAGATAGAAACAACTCTGATCCAAAACAATACCAAAACAGCAACAGCAAAATCTTCAGAAGTCAGGAATCGAAAAACAGGAACCAAAGTCAAATCCAAAAGCAAATTCTTTATTCTCCAGCACCTCGGTGTAACCACCTTTCAAAAGTATACATTCTCACCGAAAGAATGGACAGCATACAGTTGGCATTGACCAGGAGAGTGTGGTACCCATGGCACTTGTATCCCCTCACAGCAGCCATAGCCATAGACCCGGAATGGTACAATATAAGCGGAGGTCCAGGGGTTCTCAGGGGAGCACCACTAGTCATATTGCCCCTGGCAGGTGTGCCCTCACAGGTCTTATGACGATCAGTATGTTATGGGCTGTAATGCAGGCTCAGGCACGTATGTATTGGTACACCAGGCAGGGACTTAGGGCGCAGAGGGCACATTACAGCGCTATCAATGGCAGCATCCGTGACCTTGCCGGTGCCATCCGGACTTACACCGAGATCATTGACAGACGTTGGGGGCAGACATTAGATGCCCTCCACAACATGTCTTCCTTGAGCCAGGACTGTGCGGGACGGTTGTGATGTTGACGTGGATGCATGCCAGCAACAGCAACAGCTGGCAGTGGTCATGGACCTCCCACAGTTCACAGCCACTCCCGTAGTAGCAGTACCAGCCCCAGCATTGCTGGGGCTGGCCTCTCCATTGACTGTCCCAGTAGACCACGTGCACGTGGCTCTGACCAGTCACAGCAGGGACATGGGTCCAGTCATCATACCTCTGCCTCTGATGACAGTACCCAGTCAGGGTTGGTACCCAGTACTGTCCGTAGCACCCCTGCCAGGCACAGGTACTGTGTCCATGGCCGGAGACAGTGATCTGAACAGCCTAGCAGGTACAGTCTGTGGCTGTCCCACAAACTACCGTATATGGCAACCACATGGTGGAGCTGTGTGCATGCAGACACACACACATTAAGCAAACAACTAGGGCTCACACATACACACACACATTACATCAACATTGGCCCATGCTGTACTGTTGTCCCACACACACACACACACACACACACACACACACACACACACACACACACACACACACACACACACACACACACACACACACACACACACACACACACACACACACAGACATGTCGATTGGATGGGTCAATGTCAGGCTCTGGCAAACAACAAAATGCCCTGTGCATATGATGATTCCTGTGCCACCTCCTGTCATCTGCATTATTGACGGAGGGACAGGCTAACATGGTGCTGATGCACAGGGTGACACTATAGCAGTGTAGCAATAATAGCAAGTTGTCAGCAAGGAAGTGTAACTACATCCTTGCAGGTATATCTGAGCAGACGTTATGCATCAAAGCTCTGATTGCCAATGTAGCATTGTTTACACCACTGTTAGGTCTGAGTATGTATTATCCACCCATGTGCCCCTTGGCTGAAGTGTAATGTGTTGCCAGCATGTGTTAGTGAGTGGACAGTACATGTGTGATGTGTGCAGTACAGATTAGCAAGTGTACATCTGTGAACATGGTGGGTGTGCACTGTCTGGATGTATGTGCATAGTGGACACATGGGATGTGTGGCATACCCTGTCGTCCACATTGTTAACATCTCATAGCATCTTTCAATGGCCAGTATGCATTCTACTACAGTTATGTACTAACATGGGTAGACGTGTGTATGACATGGGTTGACACTGTGCTGTGGGTGATACCGTTAATATCTGTCAATGATTTGCAGTCTGGTAGTATACACAACCTCAACAGCAAGACTATAAGCCATCATTGGATGATGTCCTGACAAATGACACAATGTAGTAGGGAACCCAGTATCAATTGGATCCTTCCAGTGCTACACTATAACACTAACCAGTGGTAATGACCGCCACCCATTACTGCGACCCACCTGTTTGTCATATAGCCCCCTTAGGTACATACAGACACACTAGGGATGTGCCCATCCAAATCTGGAAATGCATGTATTGGCCTACAATGCATTCCCTGGATGAGATGCATATCCTACACAAGGGTATCATACAGACAGATACCTGTTGTCTGATACATGCTGTATAGCAGTAAGCCGACTATGACATAGTTATCCTCATGTACTATACATACTATCCCGTCAGTACCACACAGGTGATAGCCCTCGACATGTATGTTGGGTACCATTGTGTACATACAGACCCATGTTATGTCATGTGTCCCTTGGTATCCACATATCCATAGGTATTGTGGAGTCCCAAGGTGTATCACATAAGACATTAGAGGCCTGCATGCATATCCACAAGTCAGTCATACACCTATAAAGACTGTCCATTCTTGCAGACTTTGTTGTGTATGACCATGTCTGACATATACCCCAGGCATGTAACCTCACTCACACTACTCTTAAGTAACTGTCATGGGTGTGTGTGCCACAGAACATGACAGTGGATGGCCTTGTCACATACATACATATGTGACCTACGATCTGAGAAGCAGCGGCACAACCTGTCAATGGAAACAAATGTATTCATGTAGTATGCAGGCTTAACACCTATGTACTGATTGAAGGGATATGTACACATATATATTTGCCATGCAGATACCTGATGTGTGCAATGCACTTACTGTTGTAATCATACTATGTCATACCATAGTAAAAGCAAAACCCACACCACATTGACACACACACAGTCAGCATTTTCAGGATTCAAACCCCTACCTAACTATGTTATGATACTAGAGAGAGGCACATTAACATGGCGCACTATTTGCTTTACTGGCTGGTTTCTCTTCTCCGGCTGTATTTGTAGGATGGTGACATCATCAGTCTTTCCGAAGAGGAATGTACCTCTTTTAGTGAATTTTCTCAGTCTCCAAAAAGGGGACACCTCTCAAAGGAAACTGCACACACACACACTGTTTGCAGGATTTAAACCCCTACGTAGCTATGTTATGATACTAAAGAAAGATGCATTAACGGGGCACGCTATTTGCTTTACTAACTGGTTTTCCTTCTCCGGCTGTATTTGTAGGATGGTGACATCATCAGTCTTTCAAACAGGAATGTACCTCTTTTAGTGAGTTTTCCCACTCTCCAAAAAGGGGATACCTCTCACAGAAAACTGCACACATACACACACCTCCCAACACACTCACTGTTTGCAGGATTCAAACCCCTACCTAGTTATGTTATGATACTAGAGAGAGACGCATTAATACAGCATGCTATTTGCTTTATTGACTGGTTTCCTTTCTCCGCTGTATTTGTAGGATGGTGACATCATCAGACTGGACACAGTGATGTGTGTACACTTTGTTTTATGCCATTCCAGGAATGGTCCATGTGGTTCAGCAGGAGTCAACAGCTTGCACAAGACCTCAGAATCCTTACCTTATGTGATCTATCTGTGGACATTCCATCATATGTCAACACATATTTATTCACAGCTTGTTGGTTTTGTGGATACTACATGTGTCTGGGATGTTGATAAAGTGCTATTCAAAGTCTATGTGACACATGTGTAGATGTGTTCCTTGATGTATGTCCTGGTTGGCTGCTTTGTAAACAGTCTAGCATGTTTGGGAACCATGATCCGCACATGAACATAACACGGTTGGTAGGGTTGTGTGTATGTCAGCTTCCAATAGCTCTGTTTATGACTGCAACCATGATGGACTCCATGACCTTGCAGATCAGACTTCATAGGCGTACTGGACTTGACTTCCCATGGTGTGTTGTGCACCAACTCTTGTGGGGAGTGCCATATGTAGCTGTGACACATTCAACGGTTCCACATCCTGTGTAGGGGGTGAGGCTCAGCTGACTGTTCAGGTGCATGATCTGTTTGTTCTGTAGTTTGTGCATGACACATATTGGGAATTTTGGCAGTGGGGGTAGCTGCTCATCCATTCTACATGTGATATCTCCTGGTATGATGATGTGGACTATTTTGGCAATGGGGGTAGCTGCTCATCCATTCTACATGTGATGTCTCCTGGTATGATGATGTGGACTATTGTCAGTGGGAAATAGGTATGTACATATGGGCCTGTCTGTCATGATGTCGGCATTGTCACTCAGGTACAGTTGGCCCTGACTCAGGACATATATGGGTGTACATTGCTTTTTATAACATAGCTGAAGGAGGTGTCATGATTCAGTCTGGACTCCTTCTCAGCTACTCTTTACAAAACACCAATGAACATGAGCACTAATCCCTGTTATACTCTTTTACATGCTTAACCCCCTACTGAACCTTTGTGATCAGGCTACAGAGTATGTCATGATAATATCCTGGCATGTCCAGGGGTGGGTTCGTGTGTACTTTTCAGTCCAGCTGGTGGATATTGTGATATTGACACAATGTCGCATCTGCCTCATGTACACAGACAACCCTCTCCTCCTCCCAACAAACTCAGATATATGTGTTTGATGCACCTATATAGACATACAGGGTGCTGAACTCTCTCGACCCATAACTGGCACAGTCTATCAGGTGGTGAAGGTAACCACACACACCACATATCAGTCTCACATATCCACTAGTAACAGCACTGAAACCACATTATCACACACAGACATACTCGGATGCTGGAAATGTACTCTACCTAAGCAGCAGAGACCTCCCAAGCAGACACACACACACCTGCTACCCCACTATAATACCCACATATCACATAGTTCACATGTCAGTGTGCCACACAGTCACTGCCCTTCGGGCTAAACAACACACCTAATACATTTGTAATAGGTGACACTTATTGTCAGACACACTGACGTACCACTCACCAGCCCTAACAAGGGAATAGTCACTCTGGGCTGTCTGCTGGGTGCCAGGATCTGCAGCATAACACAGGCAGTCAGTTCACTCCAAAGCAAGTACAGGACTGGCACCATCATTGTCCATGCTGGTGTGTATAACCTCAGACGTTACTCCCTGAACCACATGACATGATACATGGAGGAACACTCTGATCATGTAGCCCAGGCCAGTATGACCCTGACCTTGTCTAGCATCTTACACACACCAATTATGATGTCACAGTATACGGACACACATATCACATTTAACAGTTGCTTAACAAATTTGTTTAATTCATAGAGGATACAGTGTCTGTCAGCCTATGGTGACATGCTCAGCATGCCACGTAGCTTCACTATGGACAGCTTGCACCTGTCACGCTTGGACTTTGGAATGCTGGCTAAGGCTCATGCTACCACCATAGTGTCTTTTTTAAGCAAGGCTCAGAAGACAAACACACCTCCATAGACATTACAGGTTAAATGAAACTAAGGGTAATGCTGCTCAACAACAGTTGTGTTAACCTCATATTGCGGCCACTGAGGACTCTCTTCAATATGGAGGATAGTGATATCTGTGTACTGACAGATGCCTGGTTCAGGCCCACTTATGCACACCAGTACTACCAGGTTATGCTTCATACCATGCTGTCTGACAACAAGACTTGGAACAGACAACACAACTAGGGGGAGTATCCATATACATCACAGATACACACACCTCCGGGTTAGTAGCACTGCACAAAGCATTACAGACCATACATATACAACTACCATTGTGCAATACTGCCTTTCAGTTTGTTGCCTGATACAGAACACACACTCCCAAACTCAGGGACAACTCTCGGCTTTGGTGGGAACTATGGAGAATATGAAGGTCTCCACAAACACCATTATATTGTGTGTGTTCATATACACAAATATTGACTGGGGATACTACTCAAGCCCTGACACCACCACACAACAGTCGCTACAATTTGTAGACTCATATGCTATGACACAGCCAGTCAGCACAGCCAAAAGGGGGAATACATATTGGACCTGATCAACACCAACATGGGGACTCTATGTTCCACACCAGCGATATACCCTCATTGGTAAGGTCAGAACATACATGTATCTCACTGGACATACATATACCCTCCACACACCCATCCTGGGTAATCTTGGTGAACTTCTCATGAGCCAACATCTCACATCACCGAAGCAAGGTGGTATCCTTCAGAGACCCTGAGACAGTGGCAAATACAGCTCACACTGCTGCATCCTTTACATACACATTCTATGGACACCTAGTGGACTGCATGGATTGTGCTATCCCAAATAACAACAGGACTCACTACTCCAATGGCAGGGGACCTGTGTGGTAGACCCCAGCCATTAATAAGCTGTACAATGTCAGGAGGAAGCTACTACATGATAGAGCACAATCCCAGACTGGGAAGGCATCTGTGATCTGTACTAGCAGACAGCTACGATCACTTATGAACTTTTCTAAGGGCCGCTTCTACCAGACAATTGCAACAGACACATAGGACTATCACACAGCCTTCTTCAGTTATGTCAGGAATCTGGGTGGACACTCACTGATATGCTGTGAGTTACTACATACTGACTAAACCTACCCTGAACCCACTGGCATTGCCAACATCCTGGCAAACAGGTTCAGTGCAGATGTCTCCAACCCATCCCCCCTAAGGAGCAACTATCCATCCCAACAGAGTATAACCTCCCTGACATCATGCAGTAACAGGTGAGTGCTGCCCTCCCCAAAGCGTACATCACAGTATCAATGTGCAATGTGACCAGATGGTGTCCCAGCCTGCATCTTACACGAGCATCATGGCAGAAGCAACCCTCACATTACATCACTGTTCAATATCGGAGTTACCACAGGATATGTACCCAAGGAATGGCATACAGCGATAGTGGTCCCACTCCACACAGTTGGTGCCACAACAGACCACAGACAATATTGCCCTATAAGCCCAAGTAGCCTGTTCTGCAAAGCTATGGAGCGTATTGTCATGGGACTCATACACATAGACATTGGGAACCTACAAACACTGTGTCCTACACATTTCAGCATTGTTGTGGGCAGATCTTGCCTCTTGAACCTGTTTGTATTCTTTAAATGGCTAACAGGTCCATCGACACAGGGACAGCTGTCCACACAGCCTACCTGAACCCTGCAAAACCCTTCAGCATAATAACCCACTGGGCCATTATGCATAGGCTCACCAGCGTCGATATGGACACATATCTCAAACAATGGATTGATACCTGGATCAGGGATAGTACCCACATGGTCAGAATTGCAGGTGCCATGTCTGACTATTCACCAGTTACACATGGCATCCCACACAGCTCGGTCCTGGGACCTCTCTTGTTCAGTATATATTTGTCTGACGAACAGGCTACCACAGGGGGAATATGGCTGAACATGTTTGCACTTGACTGCAAACTGGGTGCCATGATCAACTCTCCAGCTGCCACATGCATACTCAAACAGAGTCTCACAGAGATGGATGACTGGTGCCTGAGCCATGGCCTACAGCTAAATGTCATTAGTTGCATAGTCATCCCCTTTGGGAATAACAACATGCCCACACATTACCACATAGGTAGTACTCCATTACATACGGTAGGAGTTGTTAGGGGATTGGGGACATGACTTGCTCATACCGTCGCCTTTGACATTCATGTTGCCAAAGTGGCTGGACACACCTTCTATGTGGGCCACCTTATCCCATATGGTTTCACATCTAGATTGAGTGAGGTCATAGTGCCCCTATACTCATCACATCCATGCTTGGTTACAATGCCACATTTGGGGTGTACCATACCAGACACCTGCAGCAACTGTACTGGCCACGGAAGTTCACCACCAAGCAGATCTAGGGACTCACACAGATGCCCTGCACCGTTCAGATGCAGCAACTTCAGCTCTACCCAGTTGCTTACCACCTACACAGATATGATGTGTGCCTGTTGTTTACAGATATACCCAACCCAGAATTACTGGACATGCTCCACCTCAGGATATCCGACTCCCTTGGAGCTACACACTCCAGAGACGTATACCTCAGCAAAGATGTTAACAGGACATTGTGGTGGGACAGATTCTTATCCCAGAGGCTCCACTCACTCTAGAATGTAATCCCAGTTTCACATAGGGAGAGTCACCCATTGACCACCTACTAGAGACATCTTGATGACTGTATGGGTGATCGTATGTTTACCCCTGGGATATCATCTGTGTCCCTGCTAGACAGAGGCACACTAGCCTAAATGTGCATCTGTTATCTTGTGTGACCTACTATTCACACACACAGTGTAGTAATCTGACAGGCTTGTGAATGCCAAACACACTCTGGCTAGGATTGTACATGCCCTAGGGCAGATAGCCTAGTATCAACCTCTGAACCTATGCTAATGTTCAAGATGCACAATGTTTATTGCTGATACTGTTTTCAGGTCTTTATCATCTTTGCTTAACCATTTTCTATGAACAACTTTGGTATCTGCAGAAAATATTTGATTATGACAGGGTTCCACTATATTATAGATGTGTCTGTTGTCATATGACTGTGTGCACAGGGCGGATTGCTGTATAGTGACAGGTACCTGGGTTAACACATGCAACTACCAGATATGCATGGCCCACTGCTGTACTCAGACATGGCCTAAGTGTGTGAGCATGCGCAGTTCTGCCATTCCGTGTTTTGTTGCCTGACATTTGTCTCATTTATTCAAGTGTGTGAGCATGCCCAGTGTGAGCTTTCATTATATTGCTATCTGAGGTCCACTACATTGGTTTATGTGTGCGAACATGACCGATATTAACATTTATACTGTGTGTGTTGGAAGTCAGGTTCTGTTCTCACTGCAGGACTCACCTTTATGTCATAACTCGACAAGGATTATGCTGTGCCTGCAGGGTTTCCATGAAATACTTTGCATAGACTTATCAACATTCTTTCATACAAGCTGACCACTGCGATACTGTCATGTTTTAGTGGTTCAGTACTTTGGCTATAGTGCACAGTATCCTGGGTTCAAGGCCAATCACTGCTTTATATTTTCATACTGAGCAGACCAGACTGCTTAAGGTCCTGTTAAGCAAATATGAGCATGTTGGCTTTTGTTCAGCTATGCCCTACTTAGACCAGGCTTGTCCACCATTGCTCAATATTCACCAACATTGCTGGACATTGCCCAATATTACTGAACATTGACCACAGTTGTGCTAGTTGGTGTGTGCAATTTTGTTTGCATATACTACATGGTGGTAAATGCTGTTTAACACTGCTTTATATTGCTTAACACATGCAATCATGCCTTAGGTGGTGCTGCAGGGCTGCCTATGTCAGATGCACATACTACTCTCCCTGTACATGTTTGAAAGCAGGTAGTGTCAACTCAGGCATCCCTTTTACTATATGTGCGATTTGGAGAGAGGTATCATCTCCAGAGTTCCTACTGAGCCAGTGTATGTGCTATGTGATGCCTCTTTGCCAAGGCCAAAGCATACTGGGCATGCCTCCTTCTGCCTACTGGGGCAGGCTCAGGTTGTTCTTCCTCTGAGTCACGCTCTGCCTGTGATGGCCTTGGCAATGGTGGGGGGCTGCTTGGCCCAGGCCTATGCTGGTCCTGCTGCAGCTGTTTTCACAGGATCATATTATGTAGCATAGCACATACCATGACATTTTGGGTACATGTAGTTGGTGAGTACTGCAAGGCTCCACCAGATGTGTCCAGGCACTGGAACCATGACTTGACCAGCCCAAACACATGCTCTATTACATTACTTGTTTGTGCGTGTGCCTCGTTATGGTATTCCTGTTCAGGTGCGTGTGCATTTCTGATGGGTGTCATCAGCCACGGCTCCAGTGCATAGCCAGCATCCCCCACTAGGTGACCATGTGAGATGTCCCCATTGGCAAATGTCTGGTACAGCTGCATCAGATGCCAGATATGGGAATCATGGTAGCTTCCAGGGCAGCCTGCACACACATTCAGTATTATGCCCTGGGCATCACACACAATCTGGCAGTTGATGGAGGGGAAGCCCATGCGGTTGAAGTAGATCCTACCCTGCTTGCCGGCTGGTGCTTTGATGCGTATGTGCATGCAGTCTATTGCACCCACTACCTCAGGGCATTCCGCTATTTGCTGGAAGAGATACATATCGCTGGCCAATACCTCACAGGAATTAGGTAAATGTACATGATTACTGACATGTGCTGACATGTCATCCAGGAACTGGTGTAGTACCCTGGATGCTGATGCCTGTGATATCCCCATCATATCACTAGATGGTCTCTGGAAGGTACTTGTTGCTAATATTCATAGGCCACCACATACCTTGGTTTCCACTGGGATGGGCTCCCCTCTGTTGGTTCTGTGTGTGAGGTGTGGCCTGCACAGCTCAACACTTTGCTGCAGGAGGTCTCTGTCCACTCTATAGCGCTCCACTATCTCCAGCTCATGTAGCCCCTGGTAGGTTACCCTGGGCCTGTACACTCTTCTCCGTCTCCTCACTGTGGGTTGTCCAGCAGCATTTCCATTGCCACCACCCTCAGCATGTTGCATATGTCACCTTATAACAGCAATGGCAGCCCCTAACATTTCTTTGCTCAGTAAAACTTTTTCAGTTTTCACTGGACTGTTGTTTGCAGAGTTTTAAGTGCTAGGCTGGGCTGGGCTAGTGTACTGCCTGTGTAATTGCCTGATTATGATTGTTTTCACCTGCTAGCTCTGCTAGTACTCCCTGGTAGCTTCCTACTATTTGTTGGGCTTCCTTTTTCCTTTCTGTTTCCTCAGGGGGGGGGGTGCCACACACACAAGTGCAAACACGCGCACAGCAGCTAACACACGCGCACACATGTTTACACGGACTAAAACTTGCTTATTCTGGTTAACACCCGTGCACACCAGCGCAAACGCACTTACAACTCTTTAAACAGCCTTATACATGCTTACTCCAGCTTAAACGCATGCACTCACGCTTACATGAGCGCACTCTGTCTTACTCGGGTTTATACGTGCGCACACACACGCATACCCATTCAGCAAGAAACTTTGGTGTTATCCACGGCATACACCTTCCATTTCTTGTATTTCCCTAGCCTACCTGTTGACACATCTCTTTCCATGATGTATAAATGACAACTGACAAATGCCACTCTGCTCCAATGAGCTTCACTTCTTTCATACATACCCCCCTCGTGATGTCATCTATCTTCTACTCTGTTACTCCCCTTATCCTACTCCTACACTCCACTGACTGTGCTCATTTGCTATGTAAACTTGTGATTCAGTATCCTAACACTAATTTACATAGGATTGCCTACAGATGCTTGGTTACATCTCTAAGACTGAGCTTCCCTCCTTAGCAACCTCTACTCGGGGGCCATTTTGTCTTCAGCCTGTCATTCCATTGCATTGTACATTAACAATTTAAATAAAATCCACATTTGTGGGTTTTAATTTTTAGTATTCTGGGTTTTAGAGCGCATCCTGTTTGCGCGGCGCTGCACTATGTTTAAACAACGGAAATCGGCAAAAAAAAAAAAATTATTTTCATATTGCATCAGGAAACATTTCCAATGCCCATATATTTGGCCATTGGCATGCTTCCTGCACTGGATGCAACCTTTATTTGGAGCTGTCATGGCTCCGTTTTGCTATTTGCAGAACGGTACTCAGTTGTCAACTGAGTACATTTCTGCAAATAACACTGCTCTTACTCGGACAGGTTCAGGTTTCCTGAATTGCAAATCTACCTCATTTTCATGCCTTTTGCCTGCAATTGAGGTAATTTGCATATCCCAGTCCTGTCTGTGTAAGTGCTGTTTTAGGAGCACTCTTACACGCCCCTACAGGCTGTTCCTGGATCGCTCGTTGGACATGATGGCAGCATGGAGTCTTACTCTACTCTAGGACTCAGTGCAAGCCTTTGTAAATCCGACCCTTTGTCTGTCTCTATCTCTTTCTCTCTCTGTCACACACACACACACACACACACATACACATACACACACACGCGCGCGCACACACACACACACACACACATATTTAATATATGCACACAGTCACATAAAAAATGTATAATAATAAAAATAATAGTAATAATAACAATAATAATAATAATACACTCTAAACATGTACAAAAGATATGAATATTGCATTTCTTTGTAATAGTAATAAAAAAACTTGAATACCAGGAATACACTTTTAGATATAGTAACAACTTAGTAAAAAGTAAGTACTTTTGTAAACAAGTATTAGCTATGAATATTATGAATCTTCTAGTTCACCAAACAAATTAAAAGCATAAACCATACTGCAAAATATTATAAATGTAATTTAGTGAAGAAAAATGCATTCTTATAACACATCTGGGCTATAAAAACAGCTCCTAAAGCCAATGGTTAAACTTGTCTTCAATACATTGCACAGTTTAGTGGACCAAACAAATTCAAAACATAAAACTATATTACAAAATACTATGAACTCATAATTTCAGAAACAGAAATAGCTTCTAGTAAAATTTCTGGGCTATGAGACAGTTCCTAATGCTACAGTTCAAACCAATGCATATACCACAAGATAGTATGCTTGCTGTATTTATATAGCTGATACATAACATCACCCAGCAGGATCAAAGTTATCTAAAATGTAATGTTTGTTGGTGTGCTCTAAAGAAAGATTTTTCTCCACATATCTGTGTGTCTTTCATTTGATTTTCTGACAACATACAAGTGTTCTTTTAAACTGCTGCTGGTTGAGATATTTACAGTCCATGCAGTAATAGTAAAAAGTGAAGATTTTAACTTCATTTTAACAACACATTTCCATTTTAGCTAAGCTCTTTAAGCCTATATTAGTAATTAAAATAAATATTTGTATACACCATTTTGCCATTTAAGTGGTCTTAATCAAACCCTAGTGTCTTTATTGTGAGAGAAGAGTCAGGCTAATTCAGGAGTTGTGTTTACTTTAGGGTAGTTCAAGACTGCTCAGCAACAGTGCTAAGTGCCCATTTTCACACTCTGTTTTTTTGTGTTCTTAAACCCATTGTATTTCTCCTTATCTGATCCTTATGATCATTTCACCTCATAATTCTCACAGTGCCTTCTTTTATTGTCTGTGTCAGTAAACATGTTTGTATTAGTTTGCAAAGTTTCTTTCCTTAAGCTGTTTAAATACATTTACCCTTCCACTCTCTTCCACAGAGCCAGAATATGGAGAGTTCACCAAGCCAGTCTGTGCCACTTTTTTTAAACTCAGAGTATTCTTGAATTGCCTGCTCTTACTATAAATTTGTCTTTTTTAGCTCTTCCTAGTCTCATCTTATCTGCTCATAGCAGTGAGCACTAGAAAATTAAGTTAAGACATTCATCCTGTTTGAGTGCTACAGATTGAGATACCCTGTCTTTCATATTGTCCTACCTGCTTAGTCCTGCATTTCCTTTACTTGTCTAAATACTTAAGCACAGGACAAGATGAAATGTCAGCCAGCTTGTCTGACCTCGTTTTCCAGCCTTTTAGCATTAGGTATCCTAAGACAAATTTCCTCCAACACAGAGATAATGAACTTATACTAATCATTAAAAATTTCACCTATAAAAGGTGGTTCTTCAAAATGCCAGAAGTATAAACAGTAACTTGCCTTAATGAGAGGTGCTCCTGCATTTGGAAAGCATTCATGTCTGCAGTCAATGGCACTCAGTTTAAATGTAAAGAGAGACTCCCTCTATACCAAGCCTTTATATTATGCATGTTTATTGACCCAATGGCAATTATTATGAAGTCTCCTTATTTGTTACGTTACCTATTATCTCCTGGCAGATTCCCCTAGGGACTCACACACTGTCTCGCGCACTCAAGATAGGATAAATTATCAACAAGTAGATGGTTACAGAACACTTTCTTTGTGCTCTGATGACCTTGCACAATTCTTACTGTTCTAAATGCTTTCCACTTAGCAAAAACATTTATATTTGGGTGACTTTAGCTATGCTTCAATAAATTGATGTCTCAACATTCCTAGACTTAATAAACAGAAATTCCCTTAAGCAGTTAGATAATAAACCTACAAGAGGACATAATATTTTTGACTTGATTCTTACAAATATAGCTCATTCCCCAGTGAAGTTTGACCATAAAATTGTAACCCTCTCATTTAAATTCTCAAAAGCTCCTACAGAAAATTCCATCAAATTTAAGAATTGCAAACATGCCAGCCACAAGCTAATCTGTGATATAATATCAAAATTAAGTTATTGCTGTACCTCCTGGACCTTAATACAGTGGTAAGACTCACTAAAATGTTTACACGGATTTAAAAAAATGTATAGAGCTAGCTGACCTACCAGTTCTAAGACAAGAAATTTAAAAGCAAACTACCCTGGCAGTCCACCCTCACATAAAAACTATAAAGCAAAAGAAAAGAAAAAAAAATAATTGCATTGTTCAATATATCCAAAATTCCTCATTTCAATGGTAATATCAAATGAATAAAAAAACGAAAACATTATCAGGTCCATAAAATGAACCCTTGTATATAGACTGGTCTCTGAAGCTAATCATAATTAAAAATTGTTCTTAACACCTTGCTCAGAACTTAATCATAAGGAAGCCTTCTACTCTAACCTAATATACAAAAGTAAGACAACAGTATTAGTGCAGTGACAAGTCCATTGCTAATAAGGGAAGACTAGCAAAACAAAAAAGTAACTGGAACCATGAGCAGGGACAAACAGTAGTTAATTAAAAAAAATCAAAGTCCACAACTTACTTGAAGAGTTGCTTTTATAAAAAGCAATACTTGTTTATTCCAAGAGTTTAAAATCCATAATGTAGTTAGAAGTGCTTATTCCACAAGTTTAACATCCACAACATACTTAACCATTTGCTGCTTATTATACAAGTTTAAAATCCACAAATGTACTTAAAAAGTTGCAAGTGCAGAAGACACTTTCATCCAGATAGGTTTCATCAGGAAAAGAAACTGAGCAACACATTGTGCTTAGCTTATATAATCAATGTGTAGTCACATGATCTAGTCACATGATAAAATTGTAGTCACATGGTAAGATAAAAATAAGTAAAATACTCATAAAATTGTTTTATATAAAAATGTAGGTGACAATAACAGTAAGAAATGTAATAAATGATGAAGGTACTTGTAAAATTGTGATTTTTCAATTTTTTAAACATATAGGGTACAGACAAATACAAAAACTTCAGTATATTTGAATATGTAAGTACTTCAAATATGTCTTAATGGTAACCTAAAACCGCTAAAGACACAAAAGACAATCATAAGGCCTTCTTTAGCTATGTTAGAAACGTGGGTGGAAACTCCCAGATATGCTCAGAATTAGTCCAAAATGATACAAAAATCACTGAACCCACAGACATTGCCAACATACTGGCAGACAGGTTCAGTGCAAATTCTCCCTCCCCCCCAAAAGGAGAAATATCTATCCCACCAGAGTCTAGCCTCCCAAACATCTCAGATGCCCAGGTGAGAGCTGCTCTCTCTAAAGCAAAAAACACAGCATCAATGGGACCGGACGGTGTCCCCGGCTGTGTGCTACACGAACTCAATGAGGAACTAAACCCACACATAAGGCTGCTGTTTAATCTTAGCCTTACTACAGGATACATACCCAAAGAATGGCGTACGGCAACTGTGGTCCCACTCCACAAAGGCGGTGCTTCTACAGACCCTGAAATTACCCCATAAGCTTGACGAGCCTTGTCTGCAAAGCTATGGAGAGGATCATAATGGAACTCATAAATAAAGACATTGGGGACCTACAGACACTGGATCCTACCCAATTTGGCTTTGTCAAGGGCAGATCCTGCCTCTTGAAGAAACAGTCACTAAGGCCATTGATGAGGGTAAGGCAGTTCACACAGCATACCTTGACCTAGCAAGACTGCGACACAATACCCCACACGGGCATCATAGAAAAGCTCACCAGCTTAGATGTAAACCCATATGTCACAAGATGGGTTGCAAACTGGCTCAAGGACAGAACCCACAGGGTTAGAGTTGCTGGTGCCATGTCAGACTCAGTGGTGTCCCACTCTTGTTTGGCATTTATTTTCTGAAGTGCAGGCAAACATAGGGGGATTGTGGCTGACAAAATTTGAAGAAGACTGCAAACTGGGCACCATAATTGACACTCCATCAGACACAGACATCCTCCAGAGAGGTCTCATAGAAATGAATAACTGGTGCCAGAGCCATGGCCTTAAGCTAAATGCCAAAATGTATAGTCATACCCTTTGGGAAAAACAAGGTAACCTAATTACCACATAGGTGGTAATCCATTAAACACGGAAGAAGTTATCAGGGACCTGGGGACCCAAGTTGACAGTAACCTCTCTTTTGACACTCACATTGCCAAAGTGGTTAGGAAGACCTTCTACATTGCCCACCTGATCATGAAGGGATTCACATCCAAATCAGGAGAGGTCATTGTACCCCTGTACTCTTCACTTATCAGACCAATGATTGAACCCGACACCTGCAGCAGTTGGAAAGACCCCAAAAGTTCCTCAACAAAGGATAAAGGCTCAAACATATGTCAGCTGCCCGACTGAAGAAACTCCAGCTCTATTCAGTCATACCATCTGCTCAGAGGTGATCTGTGCCTGACATACAAGGCCATGTCCAACCGGAATTAATGGACATGCTCCACCTCAAAAGCAAGAGACTTAAACCTCAATATAAATAGGACGTGCTGGAGGGAGAGATTCATCACCCAGAGACTTCCTACACTATGGAACAGAATCCCAGTCCATGTGAGGTAGAGCCCCTCACTGACTCTGTTCAAGAAAAATCTTGAGTGGATGGGAGATCGTGGAATCATCTCTGTGTCACTGCTGGACAGAGGTACAGCAAACTAATGGGTATAGTATTCTCATCCTGGCTAGGCTTATAAATGCCCTAGGGCAGATAGCCTAGTATGAACCTATGAACCTATGAACCTATGAACCATGTCATTCAAGCTGGGGGGTATATGTGCCTTAAATCTAAAAATCCATTGCAGGTTTATTGTCTCTGTGTGTAATTTTATGTCACCCCCTCTAAGTGGTACAATAATAACTTGCAAAATGGCAAATTTAAAAGTATGAGTTAGATTTGTATTATGAATATGTTTACATAAGGCATTTGTATGAACACTCCAACTGATGTCTGACATGAGTTGACCTATTCTCTCTTTTAATTTTCTATTTGTCTTGCCTATGTAGTATGCTTCACACTTGAAGCAGTTTGCTATGTATATTAAGTGTTGTGTGATGCAATTACCAAATGCTCTTACTTCAAAAGCTGCATCTTTGACTGGATGACTAACAAACTTATCAGTATTAATGTACTTTCAAAAAGTGTAATCATTACATCTGTACGTTTCTTGCTTGCTATTGTAAAAGTAAGATATATTTTCAGTTGCTCTTTATAACAAAGAATGTTCTTTAAGTTACTAGCTCTTCTATAACTAAAACTTGGTGAATCTGATACAATATTCCGGGTCTATATTATGTTGCCGAAAGACGTGTTCAGTGAACACGTCTTCATCGGCAAATAAACCACAAATGCTGAAATCAATGAAAGGCCACAACAGTGACATTTTTCCCAAGGGGAAAAAAGCACTTGACCATCATCAGGGATTTGCTGTTTTCCCCACTGTAGTGTAATCTCAGAGTTGGTATATTTAGTTAGGGGGTGTGGGGGAGAAGCACCCCACTTTGTAGGTTTTGAAGGTTTGCATGGTGTTTAGTAGGCCAAGCACTTTTTTTCCCGTGAAAAAAGTCACTGATATGGCCTTTTGTTGATTTAAGTGTTCACAATTTATTTGAAATGAAGACGTGTTCACTGAACATGTCTTTTGGCAACATAATATAGACCCGATATTTCTTAGCTGAGGTATCTCAGTTAGACTAGTATTTTTTGATAATGTTCTTTATGACTGGTGCATTTCTATCATATGTAAGAGTGTAGCTTAGTTTGATATGATTATGACTGGTGGACGATCATACATCTCTATCGGTAGTTAGCAGAAGTGTGTATTCTGTAGACCTATTGTTTATAATGTCTTGTTTAGTTGTTTTAACTTGTTGTTGATTATAACCTCTCTGTATGAATTCTGAAGCAGTCCTTTCAAGATGCGGTTCCATTAGTGAATCATTTGTATTTAATTTAGCTATCCTAACAAGTGGATTTTTAACAATGTTTGGATAGATATGTGATGGGTGTAAGTGGTTTTATGTAGATTTGTATTTTTCTGTATGATTTCTGTACATAGTAGTATCTATCTGACCAGTATGAAGTTTGTTTAGAGTTATGTCAAGAAAATTAATTGCATGAAAGGATACTTCACATTTAAACTTTAAGAAATCAGTGGCTGAAGAGATGTATGACTCAAATTTCTTGAATTCTTCTAGTCTACCTTCCCATAATAAGAAAAGGTCATCAACAAACCTTTTATAAAATTTCACATTTCTGAGATAGGGATTATTTTCACTGACTATGTGTTGTTTCTCCTTTTGGTACATTATTGGCATAGGTGTTGACAACTGGGGTACCCATCAGCACACCTCTTGCCTGATTGTAAAACTTCGTTTGATATAAAATATTAATGTGACACTATGTATAATCAGAAAATTCAAGTAAATGTTTAACAAATTAAATTCCTATCTCATTGGTGATAATTGTAAACACTGAGTCTACATCTACTGTTTATCCCTGCTCATGGTTCCAGCTACTATTTTGTTTGCTAACCTAATATACCTGAGATTTCTATCCAATGCTCCAAAATATCTGAACCCCTAACCCTGAATAATTGTATCTAAAAATCATTTATTGAGAGACCAAAAAAACTAACTGCATGAAATCTGGCAGCATACCTGTTAGTTAATAATGTTATACATACCCTTACTCTGGAGTGATAGCCCAGAGGTTAAGGTACATAATTGCCTCCTGGTAGACCTGTATTCAAAACCTGGTTTGGGAACACTCGGAAAACAACAGTACTAGCTTGGAAGAAAGGCCTGGACTTCTACTACTTCCACATATGCCATGAGAACTCTGAGTCCCACCATTGGAGTCATCATGAGTTGATTTTGACTCAAGGGCATCTAACTTACATGCCCTTACAAGCACACTCTTTAAACTGTTAAACATAAAATTAGAAACTGCTTTTGTCTCTGATGAATGACAAACTACAGTAGTGTTATTCCTTCATAAGAGTGGCCTTAAAACCAACCCAGTTGATAACAGATCTATCAGCCTTACAGGCCCTAATTACAAAGCCACAGAACATATTACCACTGACCTCATAAAATGTGATATCAAGAATTTATTTAGACTTTATACCTGGCAGTTTGGCTTTGTGAAGTATTGATACTTTCTATTCAATCTTCTAGACTTGTTTGAAAGGATTACTTAGGCTGTAGATGGAGGGCATGCAATGAACCAAGACATCTAGCTAACAATGCTCACAGACAACTGCAAACAGAGAGCCTATTGCTAAGTCACCCCTTACCCTCAAGAATATGCTCTTCCTTGTAGTCTCTTGATGAAGTAAAAATGTTCTCAATCTAAATGATAAAAAATATAGCAGCATCACTTTTGTTAGACAAATCCTCATCTCATCATACTGTACGGGCAGTGCACCACTACAAAATGCAGTCAGAGACCTTGGCATGGGTTTATAGTTTCTTCACTTTTCATTATCAAGTGTTAATGTCTGACAGAAAAGCCATTTATTTACCATAAATAAATGCCAAAGGAATATCAAACATGTCCAAACAGGTAATCACTCCTTTATAGTCAGCATTGAGAAGGCAATTATCAACTATAATGCCTTGAGATTTATCTCATTAAACATATTAAATAATTAGAAAGACCCCAATAGTGTCTTACAAAAAAAAGATCAAAAGCCTAAAGTCCTTGAGCTACCTAGATAGGCTGTGAACTCTTTCCCTTTATTCAGTCTCTTACAGACTTTTGAGGATGAATCCCTTTTTCACTTTTCATTCCATTGGGGGATCCCTGTTTCACTTTTCAAACCATCAGAGTCCTAATTGTCCTGGATCTCCTGTTTCTTCACAAGTCCAAATTTTCCACCAGCACTAGAACCAGGAACCTAAATCTTCACCAACAGATAGAAAATGATAGAGGGATACATTTATTTATACATTTATAACCTAGCACATCTCAAACCTCTGGAATAAACTTCCTCTGCATGATAAACAGTGTGGTTTCCTATTTTCCTTTAAACATAAACTAGACAACTGGATGGATAGCCACAAATTTAGTCTGTGACTGGCTGATATGGGCCTTCCTTGAGGAAGGAAGTGTGGCCTGAGGGAGAGTACTAGCAAGACATAATTACTTAAAAGACTCAGTGGACTTGGAAAATATATATGAATCTATAAAAATGTGAAATGAATGCCAGGAAATATCCTAGCAGATTTCAGATTTGAAATGCAAAGTGCGATGACAGCCAGTGAAATAAAACTATTGAAAACTTTTGGTTCTATTCTTTTCCATGAAGGAGAAATGTCTGGTGTAATAATTAATGTATGTCAAAACCTCCTCTTTTTCTTGGGGGGGGGGGGGCACTATGATGATGCCATTTAAGCTTTTCCTTTCTCCATCACGGATATATATATGCATTGGTCAGCTTATTTACTTTAGTAATCAATAGAAATGCCATATGACCAGGAATAAGCCAGAATAAGCTTTGCTTCATAGAAAATCAGTGAGCATAGGAAAATTTTAATCACTGTTTTTTGAACCATCAGCAATAATCATGGCTTTTTCAAGGTATAGACTCTATTAATGTTTCTATATTGGCTTCATATTTATTCTGTGATTTAGAAACAGGCCTATTGCAGCTGTGAAAAGGCTAACGCGATGAGGGAAATAAAGTGATGTGGTTCTAAGGTAATTATTAATAAACATGGAGGTATTTAGCACCACAACAGTAAACTGATTAAGAAATGTTCTTGTGCATACTGCCTTGCTTGGGAAAAGAGTCGTATACCATAGCTTTCAGCACAGAATTCACAGACAGCAGCAGCGAGCATATAACATGCACATTGGCATGCATGTGTACTAGTGCATCTTTGTAATGATGTGAGAAGTGCTCAGACCCATAATATGTGTCTCTAATAAAAGCTCCTACCAGTTTTACTGAGAAAAGTTCTGATGACATGGGGGAATGGGATAGTCAGAAAGAGGGAACAGTGATCACAGGAACATACATAAGGACTCAGGGAAGGAAAGACTGCAGTGGGAAGGGAGATAAAGAGTCTAATAATTTTTGGGAACATATGCCTTTTTGATGTATTTATTTATATGTTTTCAAAAATAGTAGATGGGAAGGATTTAAAGGAAAGTTGAGGGAAGGAAAGAAGGTATGTGGGTAGAAGCAGGGGCAGACAAATAAACACAAACCACAGATAGAGACAAACAGTGCAAAACTGGAGGTGTTGACAGAAGGGGGCAGGGGCAAAATGACATACTGACAGAGGGAAAACAAGTGGTAATAGGAAGGACTAAACTGCAAACAGGGGAGGGAAAGAGAGAGGTGACATACAGAGAAAGGGAAGACTATAATTCGGGATATGATAGGTTGGTGGCTCCCTTTCTTTGTTGCCCCAGTAAGGACATGGGCAGATATGAGTCCCTTCTGTGACTGCCCTCTCCAATAAGTCCTAGCTCAAATGGCTGTGTGAGCAGTGGGAGAACTCAGCTAGTTGCACAAGAACATTCTTCAGTTAGCCAATGCAAGTTGTCATGCCATCAGTCCACCATCTCCATCAACACCTCCTCAATCTTCTGACAGATAAGATTCATGGACATACTGGAAGTGTCACTAGATTGTGTGACAACACCTCATCTGGGAACTGGCACCAGAGACCACCAGGGAATCCACTAGACTGCCTTCAGCAACATTATATATGTAGCAGCAGGAAAATCTGCCACATGACATGTATTATCCTGTGGAGAAGCAGAGATTAATGAAGATGGAGACCCAGCAGGGGGAGGCAGGGCTGGATGATAGTGTTGGGACTACTGACACACCACAAACATACTTGTGGCTGATATTGCATAAAATATAAAGAGACATGGAGAAAAGTAATACAACAGACAACAATAAAAAAATCATAAACGAATGATAATGAGAAAGAGAGAGAAACTCAGAGAAACAGAGGCATAAAATAAATAGCATCATGTCTGTGTAGGACTATGAAGCCTATAGTTAGCTATAGGACTACACATCTGATACATTTGCAGTGATGCTGAGGGGCATATGTATAACTAGGTATCAAATGATAAATTTCTATTGGAAGAAGTGGATAAAATGGTTTGGCCATAGATATTACCATCGACTACAGGGAGTGCTTCTGACAGTTAATGTAATTAATGCACTGGGGAACAGCAGACACCTTGAAAGGTGTGTATGGGAAATGGACAAGGAATACCTTCATGAACATGACCACTAGTGCATAGTATGCAGGACAACATGCATGCTGTGTCACTGTGAGGTAACAAAGGCAGAGTGTACAGTTGTGGTAATACAGACATCTCTCAGCATGTGATGGGGAAGTACCATGATGGAAGCTATGCTTTATTAATTGACAGATTACATATAATAGAAGAATTCCAGGAGCATGCCAGTCATAAGGAACATGGGCATGGGCATGCATTTTGTGGGAAAATGCATGGCAAATATGGGTAAAAATGTATGTGCTGCATGTTGTAGAACCACTTGGGTGATATCAATGGACACTGCATACTACTGAGTCAGTAGCCTTGGCTGTGACACGCTACATTGCAGTATGCATACTATAAGATTATGCCATGATAGGCATGCCTTTACCACAGTGAAGGAGTGGAACACACTAACATGTCCTATGCGTGGCTGAATCCCATTCCAGCCTGGACAAAGAAGGTGTGTCCAGAGGTTATGTAATTTTGCCACCAGTGGGTGTTAAAATGACCACCTCATAATTATACTGCCAGCTAGTATACTGCTAAGGCATCCAATAGCTAGCTACATTATGTTAGGTGCTTGACCATCAATACACCTGTGAAAAATGAGCCTGCAGTTGCCTATCTGTCCAGAAGCTGATAATCAATTTAAAAAGGAATTAATAGGCACAAGAAAATATATTCTGTAAGGGCCATTGTACTTTTAAGTAAATTTCACTGCAATGAACCTTTTAGGAATGTTTACTTTGCATCTCAGGAGAACTGTCTATGACCTTTTCTTCAAAATGGTGCAGAAGGTCTAAAAGGTACCCTTTAAGGTCATTGTAATGGTACCTGCACTACTCGCAGAAGTTGTTGATGCTAATTGCAGTACTCAATGCCCTGTCAAGGCAGTGACAGGCATCCTCGTTGTACTAAGGACCCTAATAACAGGTCCTCAGTAGGTGCTCCTTTCTCTACAAGAAGCAGAGATATTTAGACTCCTTATAGACCCATCTGGAAGGAAGCCAACCCATGACATGCAACATCATGTATTTAGAGTGACGTGTTGCATTCTCACCATATCATAACGAATATATATGTGGCATGATAGGATGGTGTTATGGTATGAATGGTATTGTGTCATGTGTGTGGAAACAGCACTGTATCCACATTTGTTTCATGTTCTGTACTTTAATATTTCTATGGGCCATAATGAAAAAGTACATTTATGCACATACTTACTGGAGTCAATGACTGACCCATGCATGCACAGAGCATGTCTCCATTCTTCAAGCAAGTGCATGATGTGGGACACACTTCAAAGTGCAACTTCTGCAAGGTACATTGAGATAAAAGTGTGATTCAGGGACATTTGATTGAAGCTGGTTTGTTATTATAATTACTGTAATATCAGCTTCTAAATTTCACAATAAAAGTCACTGTGCCTAATGCTGTACTCAACAGGCTACAGAATTAGCAGCTGCTAACAGTACAGAATGAGCTACTGCTAGCATATATAAAAATGACCTTTTTGGATCTAGCTTCATGCTTCTGACTTTCAGTAGCATTATACCTGAGGTAAGTGACCTGAGAATACTACCTGTAAATGTTGGGACACTGCTTTGTACATTAGATGCAGATCTATGGTACTTGATGACTACATTTTGTTTCATTGGTGGATGGGGGAGAGGTGAAAACAAGGGAATGCTGTCTGGTGGAAGATGTACACAGCCAGGGGTTGTTAAAATGCTGTCAAATGTGTTGCTGCTGTAATGTACATCACAGCAGGAAATCTGAGGTGCATTTTGTAGGAAGTGGGATACTTAGGCCTTGAGGTTAGGACTTGGGTATCGAAGTGTTATCTTCCATTTGTTGTTATATGTATTGCATAGGTGAACATGTCTAATACTGCATGCACTATAAATATTTTGATGCATATTTCAGGGTCATACTGCATGGAATCAAAAGAAATATCTAGCCAGTGGAGGCAGGTCTTCTTGAATCCAAACTTATGTTCAATGAAATTCTGGGTCTGAGACAGGGCAATGTTGCATGAATTTTTCATGTTAGTCTGATTTCTTATCACTGTCATTAGTCATGGCTCACTGGCATATCTAGCTTCACCTATAGGATGTCCCTGAGGAAAAGCATCCCATATGAAATGCTGATAACACTCACATGTGTGCCAGATATGAGAATCATGGCCACTGTCAGTGTAGCACAATGTCACATTAAATAGTATAACTTGTGCATTGTAGACCACTTGGCAGTTAATAGAGTGGGATCCCTTATGGTTGATATCCATCATCCCTGTTCCCCTGGTAACAACTTCTTGGAAATGTGGGTGCAATACACAGCTCGTGTATTTTATAGAAGTTGGCTATTTCATTAAATGCTTATATGGTGCTATTTCTCTCTTCTTTGGTGAGCTGGAGCCACACAAGCTCCTCCACATGCTATATCATGGCATCAGGAAACTGGTGCAGTGTCCTTGATGCATTTTCCTGAGATGTTCTCACAGTATCAATGTTTCTCACTGGAAGATTACTGTTACCGGTTATCTCAAAGCTATACATACCTTTGTGGCCACAGGGATGGATATGCTATACATCCCCTAAGCCTTGATATGAGAACAACACATCTCTAGCACCTCCTACATAGTGTCTCTGTCAACATGGTAGCAGTCTACTATCTCAATGTTATATAGAGGGTGTGATGACAGGAGGTACTGCCAGCCATGTCCAGGAAAAGTAGCGCAGTGGATATGTGACGTGCCCACACAGGTAGCTGGAATTTTGTAAATAATTATACGCCATTTGTATATAAATCTTATTTGTATAGAACATCTATTTGGGAGGTTTGCTTGTATTATAATGTAACAACAATGTGCCCTGTTGAAAGGAAAAGAGATGTGCATTTATTATTGTAACTGAATTAAATGTATATGTTTGAACAGAGGCTAGAAGAGAAGAACTTAATCTTAAACTTCAAAATATATATGAAATTAAGTTACTTGCTAGGTTAAGCCACAATGATGTTATCTCACAGTTTTGAATGAAGCCAGAGATGGAATATCTCTAAGAAGTATTGTATATTAGCTCTTGTAGGAAGAAGGGAACTGTTTTATGGTTTTATGACTTCCAGATCTGAGCAAAGCTCTATCTGTGTGTATGGTAACACGTAGGTGCTAAAACCCTAGCAACTTCTAGTGTAGGTGAGTGTGGGAAACAGAGTCAGATGACCTGATGTGATACCTTTGTGTAATCAACTTAGAAATCATATTTAAATATTAGTAAGAGATTGCTTTCAGCATTCTGTATTCTGCCTTGGATTTGACAAGGACCACTCACCCAAATTATCTTACCTTGCTGTAGTAAGTAACTTAACTAGGAAACACTAACCCCTGGATTCAAGAATCCCCTGTGTAAGACTTAATAAGTCTTACTCGGAGGCTGCAGTTGAATGGTATGACGTCAGCATGCCATGAATATGCATGAGGGCATGCTGACCCAACCGTAAGTCCTACACGGACCGTGTAAGAAAGCAGGGGGCGTGTCCGACTGCCGAGCAGTCTAAATGTCCATGCCCCTGCAAGTGTTTAAAATAAAAGGAAATAAACAAGAGCGACTCCGTTCAAATGTCCCTGCAACCAACACCTCACTGTCTGATATTGTAAACCCCCATCACACATCTAAAACGCATAACCATAAATTTTTTTTAAATTCCCAAAATAGCTACCTGTATTTGTGCATGTGTGTGCGTGTGTGCCCATTGCTTAGCTACAGTTAGCAATTCTCACATGGAAGAGCATAAGAAAGAATGTTTATGCAAATTGCACCAAATAGCAATAGCGTAATGGTAGAGCGTTTGCACAAAGAAGAGGCATTCACGGTTCGAGTCCAACCACTCCTTTTCGTATTTATTTTTTATATCAGTATATGGAATAATACCCAACATATATGTTTAAACATAACTCAAAAGCAGTGAAATGGCCAATGTATCAGTGAATAAAATAAATATTTTAAAGTATCCCAATATAAAATTGCCCGCAGTTAAGCAGCGCTTCACCCAGCGCAATATAGTTTCCCCTATCTAACTCGCGCTTTACCCAGCGCAATGTAGCTGCCCATAGCTAAATTGCACTTTACCCAGTGCAAAATAGTTGCCCAAAGCTAAATAGTGCTTTACCCAGCACAATTGGTTTGTGTGGAGGTGTGCGCCGCACCAACCAGAGCACCGAGAGCAAGGTTGCTTAAACACAGACATGGCCCCTAACTTGTCTGGACAGTAGTAAAATAAAATACAATGATAAGGTTTAAACCCAGGACACTGTGCACCATAATCAAAGTACTGAACCACTAAGCCACGACAACTTAGGATAAACATCCACTGTTAACATATACATAGTAATAAATGTTTGATTAACCATTGCTAAGCAGGCCTGCAGTCAGCCGAGCATATTCAAAAATGGCCAATCACAAAAAAGTGTGGGAAATGCAGCATATTTAAGCAGTATAGGTGGGAATACTCATCATAACTGATTGTAGCTCCCATCTGCAGTTAGAATGTCTGGTGCTGGAGAGGGTACACGCTTTAGAGCGCAACGCTGGGGCATCGAGGAGTCAGGATATATGGTTTGTCTCCTAGTCCATCGGCATGAGACTTGACTCCTGCAGGGCCAGTTCCAAGGAATGGAGTATAAGGTGGAGGCTTGGAACCGGTTGGCTCATGAACTCACCAGTGCCACAGGCATCCCTCAAACTGTTGAGCAGGTCCGTCACCATCATGCAGACCTGAAGAGGCAGAAGCAGAACCTTTTGAAGCAGTGGATCCAGGAGGCCCTTCAAATGCGGGATGCCCCACTACTAAGTAGGTAGCCATGGAATGCAGTATGTAAGATAAGCTAATATAGTCTAAATAATGGATAGGTATGTCTCAATATCCCTTTATTTACTCCACAGCTGCAGGTGCTCGCACTATGAATCAGCAAGCCTATGCAGATAGGCTGCTAAGGCTGCACCACCAGGCAGGTTAGTAAATATTCTGCATGTATCGTTACATGATATATGTGAGTGAGCATGAGAAAAGTGTTTAAACCCAATAATACAGCAATAAAATGTCCTGATTAAATCCTCTGTATGTACTGTTACATAACAAACGTCAGTGAGCCAGAAATAGAGTGTACTAACCCACCAATCAAGCAAAAATAATTCTGGAATACTATCCCTGCATGTACTGTCATAACATATAAGTGAGCAGGCCTGAAAAAGAGTGTTGTACCTAACAAGAAAGGTATAATATGTCCTGAATATGTCTTCCATATGCACTGTAATAACAAGTTAAGGAGAGAGCCTGTAGAAAAGAGTGTTCAATGTAATTAATAAAGGTATAACACTTGGAGTGTGTCTGTGTCACTTACTTTGAAATGTTGTTGTACCCTTGCAATAATAAATAGTACTGTTGTATTAGATGCTGTCAACCCACAGTTGTGCAGTCCCATAGGAAGTGGATGAAGGAAGTGACAGTAGCTGTGAAGTATAAAACATTCATTCCCTGAATAAATCATCTGCATGTACTGTTACATATCATAAGTCAGATAGCCAGGAATAGAGTGTAGTAACCCATGAATAAAGCAAAAACATGTCTGGAATACTATCTCTGCATGCACTCTGTCATAGATAAAAAGTGAGTGAGCCTGTAAAACAGTCTTGTAACCTATCAATAAAGGTATAACATTTCCTGAATAGGTATACGCTATGCAGTCTAATGTCAAATACAGGAGAGAGTCTGTAGAAAAGAGTTTTAATGTAAATAAGAAAGGTATAATACTTGCAGTGTGTATGTGCCAGTTACTCAGAAATGTTGTTGTACCCCTGCAGTGAAGAAATGTTACTCTGTTGTAGTAAGTGCTGACAACCCCAGTAGTGCAGTCCCATATGAAGTGGATGAAGGAAGTGCCAGTAGCTGTGAAGTATGCAACAGTCCTAAACAGCTGTGAAATGGCTGACATGCATAGGTAAATCTGGCACACGAGTAGCCTGTCAAGGTGTTCCCCAGAATTGTTAGTGTTACCTGAAAACTAGGGTTGTGTAGAAAACAAGTGAAAAAGCCATGTGAACACATCCAGATGTGCAGATACATAAACAAGTCAATTTAATACAAGTATGTACCAGTAACATCTGCATCATGGACAGTTACCATGTCAGATATAGGCCAGATATATCATGAGGTCGCAAAACCCATAACGCAATCAAATGCATGTTGCCTAGTGTAAGAATACATGTAGAGGATATACACCTGCAGTCAATAGGAATGTAGTGTACAGTTAAAGTACTAATAAGATGTTAATGGAAGTTTCTTTTTACATCCTACTCCATGTGCATAAACAATGCAATTTCACACCTCAAAGGGTATGTCTAATCTCATAACATTTGTTGGGGCATATGTCCTATTGTTATATAAAATCTGCACTTACTTTGATGCATGTTCCCTGTTAAAACACCACAATCCTGGTGGCCTGTTGCCACCAATCATCCTTGCATGCTGTTGGAATGCCCACTGTCATTCAATACATGCATGTGTTATGCTTGCTGTTCAACTGTTGTAACCCTGGTGTGTTGGGTTAATGGGAATATTACTGCATGCTGTTACAACTAACTTGGAATGCTGTGGTCTATGTTGTAATTAAACACACCTAAAATCACAGAACGTATGGGAAGGCTGGTCCCAGCGGACCCACCTGTCCTACTTCAGCTGGCAGTTGCACCTGGCACCCACAGGTCTGATGCCCAGCCTGGGCCACCCTCTTCCATAGGTCCTGTGCCAGCTTTGAGTGGAAGCACTGCAGGGGATGGGGCTCATCCCCCCTGCAAGTGTGGGCAGAGAAGGGCCTCCTGTCACCCTCCGAAGCATCCAGGTTGTGGTGCATAGGGAGATCCAGAGTTTAGTTGCTGATTCCCTATGCCAGCTCGAGGCAAGAGTGATGAGACTCACGGGTGAGCCTGACCCTCGGGTCTGTGATGGTCCATTGGTGACTGCCCATGGGTGTGGATTTCAGTCCCACTGTTACCATCTGTGGGCTCATGGGCTTGCCATTTCCAAACATTCGTCCCCATCAATTGTGTTCACCCATCCCATGTGTCATACTCCACGCCTGTATGCATCTTGTTTGTCTTGTCTGTTTACCTACCCAACCTAACTCCCCAAATATACCTACTTCCTCTACCTCACTTTCCACTCTCCCCTGAAAAAAACAAACAAAAAAAACCCCAAAAAGGGCAATCTGTACCAAAAAAAAAATTACGCCCCATACATAGCTTCCCATTTCACACACGTCCATTGGACATGTACACTGATAATTCTAATTGGCAGTACAACAAACTAGGTTGTCCTCACCCCTCTCTCAGGGGTGGAAGGTTTAAAATTTCACTCCATATTTTCAACATATGTACAGCTGTTGCTGATAAAGAAATGGGCAGCTATGGACCTTCCCTATACCCGTCCTGCACATCCCGAGCTTGTTTTCCTACTGTCTTTCCCTCTCTGTGCTCCCTTTTACACCACTTTCCTATCTCCCCATTTTCTTTTCTTTCAAAGAAATTAGCATGGGGGTTAGTGGGAGTAAGCACTTTTAAGCAGTAGTAAGTGGGATTAAGTGGGTGTGTGCATGTGTGCGCTTAGCTAAGCATCGCTAAGCATTGTGCAAACCCGTGCAAACCTGCTTACTACTGCTTAAAAGTGCCTTAGTCACTCTATGGCAGGGCCCTTGTTCTGCTGAGCAACAAAATAAAAAACCTCTGCCTGTCTCGAACCCCAGACCATTGACACAACAGACTGCATGAATTACCACTGAGCCACAGCAGATATACAAATAACTTGGTTCTGAAATAAATATATCATGCATTACAATGAGGGAATGTAAATGGAAATTAGGAATGGTATAACACAAACCCTTTTCTGTGGGTCTTTATCAGCAGTGGTTGTGGAATTGCATGACATGACTGTGAAAGGAGAACCAGCCATCCTAGCAGGGAATAATGTTACTGTAACACCTTACAAACACCACACAGTATTAGACCAGGATAAATATTGGCCACAGGAATACAGAGCAATAACCACATTTGTATGGTAGTTAATTGTGTAAGTGAGAAAAAAGTACATACTCCCATGTATCCTGTGTTAGCATTTGGGAAGGTGTGTACATGTCTACACTGAGATGTGTGTGTACTGGAAGCAGCAACATGCAGGTATGAGTACAACATGCATATAACTGGCTACAACCCTAGCATCAGATAAGAGACCTATACCAACCTTCAGACTGACACAGAGCAAACAAGAATAGGCCCCACCTTTGAAATCTGAAAGGGCTACGCCTACCTAACCTAACATTTTATAGCAGTGGGCTGCAATCACAGTGAGTAATGCAATCACCAAACAGCAGGCTGCATGCAATTACTGAATGGTGGGCAGCAATTGGTGCAGAGGCTGTCACATGCACAAGTGCAGATACCTAGAAAAGCAGGCTGTACCTGCAGTCCACACATGCAATTATATCATTGCAGGTGCTGTCAGATAGAGAGTGAGAGAGAGAGAGAGAGAGATAGACAGACACAGACTGAGACAGAGACAGAACAGAGTGAGAAACAGGGACCGAAGGTTAAATAGAGGGCAAAAACCCAAAACAAACCACCAATAAAAAAAAAACTACAAAACCGTAACACATGGAGCAGGGAAATACAAAGTTAAGGTATGTAACTCAAATGTATCTGTTGGCATGTTGTAGATGTTCCAGAAGAGTACTCTATACACTGCAAATCATCCATGTGCGGCAGCAGTATGGCTCTATCTGTATCTGCACATGTGCATATTGCAAGGAACATACTGCAACTGTTAGTGAAGGGTGGACAGCTATCTGTCAGTGAAGGTTGATATGTGCATATATCCATGTAGGTCATAGTGTGTGGCCTAGAAGACAGCATGCAGTGCGCAGGATTGACCTTAGGTCAACTGGTGCCCTAGGCAAAAGGGCCCCACAGTGCCCCCTACCACACTTCCTGGTGCCCCCATCCTTGTGTCCACATAAATAGTGGAAAAGCACCCCTGCTAGAGCGGCACCCTAGGTGGCCGCCCAGTAGGCCTACGCCTAAGGCCAGCTATGGTAGTGTTGATATATGTCATGTGGTGGTTAAATGCTGTGGGACAGATTTGTCAGATCTGATGTGTTACAGACAGTGAGGCCTGGTAATGCTACAAGGGCTGAGGACACCCACATGCATTTTGCACAACACTGTGCAATGTAATCGCATACCTGTACATCCCACAATTGTCGCATAAGTGATATCCCCACCATGAAAGGTGGCCTGTACATGTGCCTATATGTACATCCATGTGTACAGCAATATATGCATATAAATATAAATATATATATATATATATATATATATATATATATATATATATATATATATATATATTTATATATATATATATATATATATATATATATATATATATATATGTAAATATAGAGTGAGAGAGAAAGAGACAGAGAGACATGGGGGTCATATGTACCGCAACAGATGTGTGGTGAACAAGGCATGTGCTGTAGACAAGTGTTGATATTGCAGTGCCATTTCACCTTTCCAAAACAGTGTACCCATTAACTACCACATAGGCAGAGATCTACCTAACAGTGAAGGTGTGATAAGGGAACATGGGACACAGGTGGACAGTAGCCTCCACTTTGATGAAGACAGTGCCACTCTACACCTGTAATCTGTCTGTGTGGTATGTGTCATGACAACAGGTGTGTCATCTATGGAAGTATAGAGTAGAGTTCCCCCCTACTCATCACAATGCCCTGTGTGGTATGTACTTCACATGACAACTACACCAGGTGAACAGGCCACAGACCGGCCTCCCAAAGGGTAATACTGTCCGCAAACAGATGCCCTAAGCAGACTGACTCACAGAACCACAACTACACTGTATTGCATACTGGCCACACAGAGGTGACCTCTGCCAGACATACAGAGGTATGTCACACCCATAGCTGGGTGACAACCACCATGGCAACATATCACAATCCCTCGAGGATACATGTTCTAGGGCCCTAAACCTTGTCAGCTCACTAAACAGCACATGCTGGAGGGCTAGGTTCTCATCTCAGACATATGCCATACACCAGAATAGACCACATAGCAATAGCAAACAAGGCTCCTCCTTAGCAGTTGTTATAAATACCCCTGATGATTGTGTGGGAGATTGTTAATACAATCCATGAAACACCTCTGTGGTTCAGGTTGGCAGGGGCAAGTGAAATCAAAGTACATGTGTGTCAAAGGCCAGGGTAGCATATGGCTAGGCTAGGGCCAATAGCATATTACCTACCTATGACACTATGCACTCACACATGTACTTAATGCAATAGCTGCTATGTGAGGTTGAATAAGTGTAACGCTGAATGTGTGCAAGGTCTGTAATTGTGTGATAGCTTAGTGTGATGTTGTATCTGACATGGTAGTTCCTATCCTAGCTGTGAGGACAGCAACAGATGTGTAATGTACTGTTAGGCAGACATAGTAGTACGGCATATGATGTGACATAGTTCTCCGTTGACGAATGTGGTGTCTCATTGTAGGCTAAAGCAATACATGTATGCTTAGTGAGTGGTACTGCTGGTGAATCCATCACCAGTATGAACTGTAGTACTACCTGAAGCTGTAGGGCTAAACAGCACAGTATGGTATGCGTTCACATTGCTTGGAAACACTGTCATGTGTGTTTCCTGTAGTCTGCACAGAGGACAGACTGCAGGCATAAGGGTGTGTAAGTAGTGGCACACAGCACCATATGGTACACAGGTAATGCTAATCTGTGTTGGCATACAGTGGTGCATTGTATGTTTGCCTGATGTGTGTGTGTGATTATGCCTGTACAATGGCTGCAATCATATGTGTGTTAGAGGGTTAACGTGTGTATCCAGCAACATATATACTCTGTTACAGCAGGATGCCACCTATAGTAATAACTGGACACATCTGTTAGGCAGGGCTATGGCATCAATGACTAGGGTGGTTGATTGGTACTACTGTACCTGTACTTTACATCCATTGCAATGGATGACATCTCTGTTTGTGCATTGGTGTGATATACACCCCTGTCTTGAGGTTGTGCAATGTGTCACAAACAGTGTGTCGGGTAATGTTGCATAGTGGTGTGGTAGAGTCTGCCAGGCAGTGTTAGTTGTGGCCTGAGAACCAATAAGTGTTATTGAACGTGTGTAACCACTGACAGACAACAGGATGGTATATATGTCAGTAAAGTGATATCTGTGGGTAAAGGTGTAAGTTGTGCCACAGGACACTCTCACACATATTGATCATATCTTTTTCAGCCAGATGGTCCACCAACGCAACCCAGCTTACACAGTGGATGAGGAAGAGGTGATACTCAACAGCCTTTTGCAGCAGTACACTATGCTCTTCTCCAGAAGCAGCCAGCACCAGCAGGAGCAGACTGCACTGTGGTAGGAACTTGTTAGTCAGGTAAATGACATAGGCATGCATAACTGGATATATGAGCAGGTACGCCATCACTGCAGTGATTTAATTACACAAGTCCGGCGGCGTGCTTCTGATATCCAAAGACAGCAGCTTGCCACAGGTGGTGGGGTGGCCTTTCACCTTTCACCCCCCCCATCACCAGAGCGGAGGAGCTGTTTCTAAGCATGGTGGCTCCTGGACAACAGCTACAGCAACCTCTGACATGTGTTTAATGGAGGCCGGAGCCACCCAGCACATCCACCTGGATCAAGCAGGTAACATGCCCTATCTGTAGACTACAGTTAACTGTATTGTTAGATTATGCGTACGTGAGATGTGTACTGTGTGTTTAGCAGTTCCGCTGCCTAGTGTTGTGCAATATGGATAGTTTGTATAATATCCCTACACCTGTGACTGTTGACTGTTATTGTACTGTAGTTTAGCATACCCACTGTAGCAATGCCACAGTTGTGGCCACTGATGAACCCTCTCATATTCTCGTAGGTCCCTCTGTTGTGACGGCAGGGCAGCTGATCCATGATGGTGAGTGTGTTATACCTGCAATGTTGGTAATGAAATACGCATGCCATAGGTGAGGTGTAGGCCATGTACATGTAACACACCTACGCATAATGCATGCCGTGCATGTTTACTGTGAGATGTTGCACAGCTCAGTAATGTCAGTAGCCACCTCAGTGACATACAAAACACAGAGCATGACACACAGTTGTGGCAACCCTGTACTGCACATTGGATAGGCATAGTTGCAACACCTGTACACAGCATAAGACATTTATCACATGCAGTACACAAAGTCATGCTACATATGGCATAATCACACACCCACTGTAAGGTCACACGTCAGTATCCCACATGTCATCCACACACACACATGATGTACCTCAGGGGTAGAGGCCTATCATGGGGCTGTGCAACACTCTTCAACACATAACGCAGTCATGCTAGGCAATGTTCCATACTGGGCACCTCATACACCCATGTACAAAGTGGTTGTGTAATAGTGAATATATCCATGGCACTGCAGTTCAGGTACAGCATGCTAGGCCATGGTCTGTCACACAGTAGTAGCCACGAGTGACCACAAGATGCATGATGATGATGATGGCACATGGTACAACACCCCATCCAGTTACAGTGACCACAGTACTACACATATCAGTATTTGCTGTGCACCTCATTGTTCTGTGTGTGCAAACATATACACCTATACACACTATGCATAGCATGATGTGTGTGTGCTTACATATGCTAGTATACACATTTTTCACAACAGTCGCCATCTGTACAAAGAGTCACATATATATCCTGGAATGCTATTGGGTGTATAGGTCACATGACACACATTGGGTATGTGTGGTCTTTAATGTTGCAGTCATGTAGCATGCCATGCCATGGCTGGCAACAACATATTTGCAATATATCCCACATGCACCATAACCACTGTGCAATGTCCATGTCATGAATTGGGATTCCTTCATGTCTACATGCACCACTCATCCCATGTCTGTACATTGCATGCATTTGCTACACCTGTGCCCACTATTATGTGATATGGACACAGACACTGTCATCAGACATGGCAATCTATGTGTCACACAGATAACACATGCAGCCTCACTGAGTGATGGTGCACATGACACTGCAGAGCAGATAATACTTGCACAGGAATGTTGTGTCCATGTACACATTGTGTTCCAGGTTGTAGCCAATCACTGAACAACTACACACATGAATCAAAGCCATGTAGAATGTCATTAGACAGGGCTGTCTACACTTGCACTGCATGGTATTGAGTAACACATGGTCTGCCTACTGACACGTGTGTGCTGACTGTTTGCCTTGTGATACTGTCACCCACAATCACCCACTATTGTGTATGTGTTGGATTGCTGGTGTGTGTGTGTGTGTGTGTGTGTGTGTGTGTGTGTGTGTGTGTGTGTGTGTGTGTGTGTGTGTATGTGCTGTGGTGAGCAGTGTATTTCTGTGCATGTGTGCATGTGTGCATGTGTTCATGTGTGTATGTGTGCATGTGTGCATGTGTGCATGTGTTCATGTGTGCATGTGTTCATGTGTGCATGTGTGCATGTGTGCATGTGTTCATGTGTGCATGTCTGCATGTCTGCATGTGTTCATGTGTGCATGTGTGCATTTGTGCTAACATCATGTACAGATTGTAAAGTACGTTTCCTGTCTTCCTTCCACAGGTGCTGAGTTAGGCGTGGCTGAATGCAGCAGGGAACCTGATGTTACCGCCACTAATAGTGGAGATGATGAGACATGTATTGTGGCACAGGAAGGTCTGACAGGGTCTGTCGTTGGTCCACCAATCAACGGTACACAGCGGTCAACCCCATCTATGCGCACACTCATACTGCCAATACATCCCTCTTCACCAATGGCTGTAGCTGAGGGAGAGCATACAGTTGACATTGTCCAGGAGAGTGTGGTACCTATGGCACATGCATCCCCTCACAGCAGCCATAGCCAGATTACCAGAATGGTACCACATAGGCGGATGTCCAGGGGTTCTCTGGGGAGCACCACTGATCGTATTTCCCCTGGCAGATGTGCCCCCGGAGGTATTACAACCTCCAGTATGTTCTGGGCTGTAATGCAGGCACAGGCACGTATGGAACGGTACACCTGATAGGGACTTAGGGCGCAGAGGGCCCATTACACTGCTATCAATGACAGCATCCGTGACCTTGCCAGTGCCATCCGGAATTACACCGAGGTCATTGATAGCCATTGGAGGGAGACATTAGATGTCCTCCACAATGTGTTAGCCATGAGCCAGGACCATGCAGGAAGGATGAGATGCCGACATGGATGCATTCCAGCAACATCATCAGCTGGCAGTCATCACAGACATACCATGGATCACAGCTGCTCCCATAGTGGCAGTACCAGCCCCAGCAATGCTGGGGCTGGCCTGTCCATTGACCGTCCTACCAGACCATGTGCACAAGGTACTGGCCAGTCCAAGCAGGGACATAGGTCCAGTAATCATATCTCTGCCTCTGATGATAGCACCCAGTCAGGGTTGGTACCCGATACTGCCCGTAGCAACCCTGCTAGGCACAGGTACGGTGTCCGTGGCTGGAGATGGTGATCTGTATGGCCTAGCAGGTACAGTCTGTGGCTGTCCCACAACCGCCCATATATGGCAGCCACATGGTGGAGTTGTGTGCATGCAGACACATACACATTTACCATACAACTAGGGCTCACACATACACACACACACACACACACACACACACACACACACACACACACACACACACACACACACACACACACACATTACATCAACATTGGCCCATGCAATACTGTTGTCCCTCTCACACACACACACACACACACACACACACACACACACACACACACACACAGACACACACACACGCCGATTGGATGGGTCAATGTTGGGCTCTGGCAAACCTACAACACACCCTGTACATATGATGACACCTGTGCCACCTCCTGTCATCTGTCACATTGATGCAGGAATAGGCTAACATGGTTTTGATGCACAGGGTGACATTATAGCAGTGTAGCAATAGTAGCAAGTTGCCAAAAGGAAGGTGTACTGATATCCTTGTAGGTATATCTGAGCAGGCATTATGCATCACAGCTCTGATAGTCATTGTAGCATTGTTTACACCAGTGTTAGGTCTGAGTATGTATTGTCCACCCATGTGTCACTTGGCTGAAGTATATAGTGTTGCTAGCATGTGTTAGTGAGTGGACAGTACATGTGTGATGTGTGTATTACAAATTAGCGGGTGTACATCTGTGAACATGGTGTGTGCTCACTATCTGCATGTATGTGCATAGTGGACACATGGGATGTGCGATATACCCTGTTCTACACATTGTTAACAAACATCTCATGGTATCTTTCGATGGCCAGTATGCATTCTACTACAGATATGTAATAACATGCGTACACATGTGTGTATGACATGGGTTGGCACTATGCTGTGGGTGATACCATTAATATCTGTCAATGATCTGTGGTCTGGCAGTATACACCACCTCAACAGCATGACTATAACCAATCATTAGATTATGTCCTGACAAATGACTCACAGTTGTAGTGAACTCAGTAACAGTTGGAGCCTTCCAGTACTATACTATAACAGTAACCAGTGGTACTGACCGCCACATGTTCCTGGGACCACATCTGTCTGTCATAAAGCCCTCTTTGGTACATGCAAACATACTAGGGATATGTCCATCCACATCTGGAAATGCATGCATTGGCCTACACTGCATTCCCCGGATGGGACGCATATCCTACACAAGGGTATCATACAGACAGATAGCTGTTGTCCAATACATGCTGTATAGCAGTACGCCATCTATGGCATAGTCATCTACATTTACTATACATACTATCCCGACAGTACCACATAGGTGGTAGCCCTGAACATACATGTTGGGTACCAATGTGTACAGACAGACACGTGTTATGTCATCTGTCCCTTGGTATCTACATATACATAGGTATTGTGGGGTCCCTCGGTGTTTCACATAACACATTAGGGGCCTGCATGCATATCCACAGGGCTGGTGCACACCTATCATGACTGTCCATTATTGCCAGTCATTGTTGTGTATGAACATGTCTGACATATACACCAGCAATTGCCCTCACTCACAGTACTCTATAGTACGTGCCATGGGTGTGTGTGGCAGGGATGTCCTTGGCCATGGATCACTACCTTGGTCGGTCTTGACGCATACATACATATGTGACCTATGATCTGAGAAGCAGCGGCACAATCTGTCGAAGGTTACAAATGTATTCATGTAGTATGCAGGTTTCACACCTATGTAGTGATTGAGGTCACATGTACACAAATCTATTTGACACGCAGATACCCGATGTGTGCAATGCACATACTGTTTGAAACATATGTCACACCGTAATAAAAGCAAAACCCACACTGCATCGACCACTTGTGGCACACACACACTCAGCGTTTGCAGGACTCAAACCCCTACCTATGTTATGATACTAGATTGATACGCATTAACACGGCACACTATATGCATTACTGAGTGTTTTTTGTTCTCCTTGAATAATTGTAGGATGCTGACATCATCAGACTTTCCGAAGAGGGATGTACCTCTTTTAAAATGTGTTTTCACAGTCTCCAAAAAGGCTACTCTTCTCAAAGGAAATCACACGCATACACCACCCCCCACACACACTTTGTGTTTGCAGGACTCAAACTCCTACCTAACTATGTTATGATACTAGTGAAATATGCATTAACACAATCCACTATTTGCTTTACTGGGAGCCTTTTTTTCCAAAGCTCTATTTGTAGGATGCTGACATCATCACACTTGGCAAAGAGGTATTCACCACTCCTAATGTACTTCCACAGTCTCCAAAAAGGCCACTCCTCTCAAAGGCAGTTGCACACACATGCATTCACAAGTTTCAAACCCCTACCTAACTGTGTTACGACACTAGTGAGATACACAGTAACATGACACGCTATTTGCTTTACTGGGAGCATTTATTTCCAAAGCTCTATTTGTAGGATGCTGACATCATCACACTTGGCAAAGAGGTATTCACCACTCGTAATGTGTTTCCACAGTCTCCAAAAAGGCCACTCCTCTCAAAGCCAATCTCTCACACACACAGACAGCAATTGCAAGATTCAAACACCTACCTAACTATGTTATGATACTAGTGAGATACGCATTAAGAAAACCAAAAAAACACGTGCAGCAACAGCCGACAAATTTATTACAGAAGGTTAAAACAAATCGTTTAAAGTGCTTTTTCGTCAGCGTTAATACCTGACTTCATCAGAAATGGCATTCAATAGAGTAAAACCAACCATTTATAAATTCAAATTAAAAGCCTGTTATTACGTCAAATGCTGAACTTCAAACACATTTAAAGAGGCATACTCAACTATAAAACAAATCAATAAAATAATAATAATAATAATAATAATGATAAACTAAGCTTAAACCTAAACATAAACATTAAATATATATTGAATTGTAAGACAGCAAGTTCAATAGGTACAATAAATATGTGCATTATCTTTTAAGACTTTTCAATTTCAAAAGACTGACAATAGAACAAAAGGCATTGATACCTGGATAGCTGTATGCATTAATCCTAATTTGCCAAAGTAACTCAGCTTCCTTGAGTTTTAAAGGTCTAGGACCCCCCCTGCCATCATAATTGACCTGATCTATAGCCATAAATTTAAAAACATGATTATGAAAAACTGAAATGTGTTTTGCTAGAGCATTCTCAAGTTTAAGTTTTTTCATAGCATATGTATGTTCATAAATACGGTCTCTAAGCCTTCTTTCGGTCTTCCCAATGTAGAAGGCAGGGCATGATGTACACCTAGCTAAGTAAATAACAAAGGAAGAGTTACAGTTCAATTTTTGTCTTATTTTATAAGAAAAATCATTTAAATTAAAATAAGAAGCTTCTTCCACATGTCTACAGTAGTTACAATTGTAACACTTCCACATTCCAGCATTGTGGATTGGAAGAGGTACACTACTTTCCAAGATAGATTTAATGTTCTTCCCCTTCTTATAAACAACCTTAGGTCTAGTGCCTAATTTGGCAAGAACATTGGGATACAATTTAAAAAGTTCCCAATTCTTATTAATTGTGTCTATGCAAATGTTGCTACCTTTACTATATGTTGTAATAAATGTAGTTGTTGCTGTATCTTCGGCATGGTCTAAAGTAGGTTGCTCACTCTCTTGTACAGTGTTAACGTTAAGATCACATACATTGTACAGAGAACTAGGAAACCTCGTGACAGTCACAGGGAGCAATGGTTTGTATATGTGCTGGCTCCTCTTATTTGTTATTTCTTTTATTAAATTGTCCAAGAGACATTCAGGATATCCACGTGATGAAAACATTTTTTTAAGTGCCATACATTCATCAGAAAAGTCGTCGTCTAAACTGACCATCCTAGAAGCTCTGACTAGTTGGCCTTTGACTATGGACCTTTTCTGAGAAAAAGGGTGACAACTAGTGAAATGTAAAAAGGTGTTAGAATATGTCTTCTTACGAAAAATCTTTGCAGTATAACAATTAAACTCAGTATTTTTACTTAACAAAATATCAAGATAAGCTATACTGTCAGTCGCAAAGGAATGTGTAAATTCTAAAAAATTAGTAGTATTATTAAAGTAGTGTAACACCAATTTACTAGTCAACTCGTCAGCATTAATCAAAATGAAAATGTCGTCAAGAAACCTGGTGTAAAAAAAGAAACTTGTCACGGTAGTAATTATTATCAGAAAATACGAATTGGGATTCCCAGTGGGCCATAACCAAATTGGCTATGCTACCACCACACGGGGAACCCATCGCAACTCCCACTTTCTGTAAATAAAACTCACTAGAAGACATGAAGAAATTATAAGATACAACAAGGTCACTAAGTAACGTCACAAGGTAAATGTCTCTGTCAGAAGCATTATGTTTCTTTAACGCGAGACTCACCCATTCAAGTGCAATATTATGTGGTATACTACTATACAAGTCCTTCACGTCGATAGTTAAAAAATTTGTGTGGACATTGTATTCGACAGATTTAATGCTCTCCAGGAATGACCATGAGCCCCTACAGATCTGGTCTTCCTTGAGGACATACTTCTGAAGTATACTGTCAATGATCTTAGCACAAGAATAAGTAGGTGAGCCCCTACTGTCGACCAAAGATTTTTCGTAAGAAGACATATTCTAACACCTTTTTACATTTCACTAGTTGTCACCCTTTTTCTCAGAAAAGGTCCATAGTCAAACCACTTTCTATGAACAACCTAGGCTTCTGCATAACATATTTGATTGTGACAGGATTTCACTATATTATATTGTGTCTGTTGTCATATCGCTGTGTGCACATGGTGGATTGGTGAATAGTGCAAGGTTCCTGGGTTGACACTTGCAACTGTGGGATATGTGTTGCTCACTGCTGTACTCAAACTTGCCCTAAGTGTGTGAGCATGCCCAGTTCAGACTTTCAGTGTTTTGTTGTCTGACATTTGTCTCATAGTTTCAAGTATGTGAGCATGCCCAGTGTGTCCTTGCAGTATGTTGCTGTCTGAGGTCCACTATGCTTGTTGATGTGTGTGAACATTACCAATATTAACATTTATACTATATGTGTGTTAAATATCAGGTTCTATTATTACAGCAGGCCTCACCTTTGTGTCTTAACTCAACAGGGATTATGCTATGCCTGCAAGGTTTCCATGAGGTACTTAGCATTGACTTATGAACATTTTTTTTTTCATACAAGCTGACCATTGATGCACTGTCATGGTTTAGTGGTTCTGTACTCTGACTATAGTGCACTGTATCCTGGGTTTGAGGGCTATCACTGCTTCATATTTTCATACATGCCAGAACAGACTGCTTCAAGAAAAGTGAAGCAAATATGAACTTGTTAACCTGCTTTTGATGAACTATATCCACATTTGACCAGACTTACACAACATTGCTCAATGTTGCCCAACATTGCTGGACAGTTCACAATATTGCTGAACATTGCCTGTAGTTGTGCTACTTAGTGTGTGCAGTTTTGTTTACATATACTAAATAGTGGTGAGAGCTGTTTAGCAGTGCTTTATATTGCTTAACACATAGCAATCATGCCTCAGGTGGTGCTGCAGGGCTGCCTATGTCAGTGTATATGCTATGTGTTGCATCTTTGCCAAGGCCAAAGCATACTGGGCACGCCTCCTTCTGCCTACTGGGGCAGGCTCAGGTTGTTCCTCCTCTGAGTCATGCTCTGCCTGGATTGGCCTTGGCAATGATAGGGGGCTGTTGTGCCCGGCCCTATGCTGCTCCTGCTGCAGCTGTTTTCGCAGGATCATATTGTGTAGCATAGCACATACCATGACTATTTGGGTACATGTAGTTGGTGAGTACTGCAAGGCTCCACCAGATGTGTCCAGGCACGGGAACCATGACTTGAGCAGCCCAAACACACGCTCGATTACATTTCTTGTTTGTGCATGTGCCTCATTATGGCATTCCTGTTCAGGTGTGTGTGCATTTCTGATGGGTGTCATCAGCCACAGCTCGAGTGCATATCCAGCATCCCCCACTAGGTGACCATGAGGGATGTCCCCATTGGCAAATGTCTGGTACAGCTATGTCAGATGCCAGATATGGGAGTCATGGTAGCTTCCAGGGCAGCCAGCACACACATTCATTATTATGCCCTGGGCATCACACACAACCTGGCAGTTGATGGAGGGGTAACCCTTGTGGTTATAGTAGACCCTACCCCGCTCACCGGCTGTTGCTTTGATGCAAATGTGTGTGCAGTCTATTGCACCCACTACCTCAGAGTATTCCGCTATTTGCTGGAAGAGACGCATATTGCTGGCCAATACCTCACGGGAATTGGGGAAATATACATGATCACCGACATGCGCTGCCATGACATTCAGGAATTGGTGCAGTACCCTAGATGCTGATGCCTGTGAAATCCCCATCATATCACTGGTTGGTCTCTGGAAGGTACCTGTTGCTAATATTCTTAGGCCAATACATACCTTGGTTTCCACTGGGATGGGTTCCCCTCTGTTGGTTCTGTGTGTGAGACATGACCTGCACAGCTCAACAATTTGCTGCATGAGGTCTCTGTCCACTCTATAGCGCTCCACTATCTCCAGCTCATGTAGCCCCTGGTAGGTTACCCTAGGCCTGTGCACTCTTCTCTGTCTCCTCACTGTGGGTTGCTCAGCAGCATTTGCATTGTCACCACCCTCAACATGTTGCATATGTCGCCTTATGACAGCAATGGCAGCCCCTAACATTTCTTTGTCTCAGTAAAGCTTTTTCAGTTTTCACTTCTATTAGCTTACTGCAGTGTTGCAGTGTGTCTGAGAAAAACATACTGGAATGTTTTTTGCTGAGTTTTAAGTGCTGGGCTGGGCTGGGCTAATGTAATGCCTGTCTAATTGCCTGATTCTGATTGTTTTCACCTGCTAGCTCTGCTAGTACTCCCTGGTTAACTTCCTACCATTTGTTGTGCTTCCTTTTCCCTTTCTGTTTCCTCAGGGGGCAGCGCCGCGCAAACAAGCGCAAACACGTGCACACCAGCTCACACGCATGCACACATGCTTACATGGACTAAAACTTGCTTATTCTTTTTAAAACACATGCTCACCAGCGCAAACACACTTACAACTGTTTACACAGCCTTACATATGCTTATTCATGTCTACATATGCGCACACACTTACACGCACGCACACTGGCTTACTCGGGTTTACTGGTGTGCACATGCTCGCATGAACGCTTAGCAAGAAACTTTGGTGTTATCCACAGCATACACCTTTGATTTCTTGACTTTACCTGGCTTACCTGTTGACACACCTCTTTCACTATTATGTAAATGTAAGCTGACACATGTCACTCTGCTTAAATGAGCTGCACTCCTTTCATACATACCCCCTCGTGATGTCACCTATCTTCTACTCTGTTACTCCCCTTATCCTACTCCTGCACTCCACTAACTGTGCTCATTTGCTATGTAAACTTGCGATTCACTATCATAACTCTCATTTGCATAGGATTGCCTACTAATGCTTTGTTACATCTCTTAGACTCAGCTTCCCCCCTTAGCAACCTCTACTCAGTGGCCATGTTGTCTTCAGCCTGCCATTCCCTTGCATTGTAAATTCATTTTAGCTATGAAATCCACATTTGTGGATCTTAATTATTAATTTTCTGCTTTTTACGCAGTGCTGCGCTATGGTTAAACCCCGGAAATCAGGATTAAAAAAAAAGTTATTTTATTTTTAATTTGCATCACTTCCCATTGCCAATAGCCATACTTTTGGCCATTGGCATGCTTCCTCCTGTGAATGCATGTTTATTTTCCTGCTGACATGGCTGCGTTTTGCTATTTGCAGAACTGTACTCAGTTATCAATTGAGTACATTTCTGCAAATAACACTACTCCTACTCGGAAAGGTTCGGGTTTCCTGGATTGCAATTTTACCTCATTTGCATGGCTTTCGCCTGCAATTGAGGTAATTTGTATATCCCAGCCCTGTCCATATAGGACTAGTTTGGAGAGCTCAGTTGCACACCCCTGCCGGCTGTTCCTGGATCGCTCGGTGGACATGTTGGCTTGCTGGAGTCTTACTCTACTCTTAGACTCCATGCAAGCCTTCATGAATTCAGCCCTAATTCTTTTAGATTAGTCAGTTAAAAATAGTATGATTAGAAATACTGGTTTTCTATAACTGTGTGAAACTTTCCACCATCAGTGTTATTTTTAATATCTCCTGTTACTGAAACTCTGGTGTTTACTGTAAAAAGATATTTAGTATTTTCTTGTTCTTTTTATTGTGGCTGGTCCTTTTTAGAAAATATTTAAGTTTTGAGAGTATTTGCATATATTTATTTGGAGATAACTCTGGCCACTCCTGAAAGCCTGGCAGTTTAGTCAACATTACCATTTGTATTAATATTAATTTGACTCAGTATAGTTGGATACGCTTTTAAGACCCTTATAGTAATTGACTGGTGGCAATGAATTTACCTTATAGTCTAGACAAAAGGTGGCATAGCTAGTAAAGCTGTGCTAGACTTTCCCAGATGTGTGTGCATGTGTGTGTGTGTGTGTGTGTGTGTGTGTGTGTGTGTGTGTGTGTGTGTGTGTGTGTGTGTGTGTGTGTGAAAATTAAATCTCAAAGAGTGTCTATTTCAGCTACTTAGAGCAGGGGACACAAAGTAGCGATTTCACAGAGAGGGTGCTTGAGGACTTGGCTTGAACACTGGGCTGAGGACCTAACACTACAGCTGTACCAATAAGGAGTCTTATTGGGGACCTGGAGGGAGACAGATAGAGAAATCCAGATCCCAGAGTGAGTGTCTTCCCTGTATGCTCTTAAGAGAAATTGTGCTTGATGCAGAGAGGTCTGAATCTGGAAATAGTGAGACTATCCAATTGTATTCCAAGTGAATGTCTCTTTCCAGTGTCAGTGGTGAAAATTCAGGCTCCTTGATTACTGGCCCAGCAAGGGGACATCACAGGGGGATGAATTGTTAGGAGCAATTGGATAACTTAGCAGCTTGGGGTGCAACTCACTGGCTACTGACTGAAACCTCTCCAAGCTGTAAAACACCTAATCTTCTATATTGTTTCTTTCTCTTTTTTCTAACTTTTGAAGTATATGGGAGCAAGTAATGCTCAATTCCCTACAAAAATATGATTTGATCTCTTTAATCATAACCCAGAAGTTATGTGTTCTCTACATGAATGGCAAGAATACATCTCAAGGTAATTTTATTGACATCCAACTTTTAAACAATTAACACCCTGGGCATGTTTGGAGGCTGTATCATAATTACAATAATTATTATAATTATTAGAATTCATAGCATAATTATTATAATTCATATCTATTATAATTAACATATCACAATCCTCTATTCCCACAAATATGGTATGACAGCCAGTTAATTCTTAACCCTAAAAAGACAAAACTATTACTATTTCTCCCAAAGAACTTCACCCACCTTAAATCTATATTTTCTGTACTGTCCATCAATAACATCCCATTAATGCTGAACCTAGTAAAAAACTACTAGGAGTAACAATGGATGACCAACTCAAGTTTGTTCTACATGTAAACAACTGCATAAAAAAGACACACCAAAAACTTGGCCTTCTTTATCGAAATAAAAACGTTTCTAACTGACAAAGCAAAATAAACCTCTTTCATGTGTACATCCTACCTAGCCTTCTATATATCAGACAAATTCTTACCAATCTTAACTCCACACTACTAACTAAACTAGAGTCTACCTATAACAAGGTTGCCAGATTTTCTGCTCACCAAACTGCATCACTGTCTTTCACTGAGATACCTAAACTTGCTGGAATTACCTCACCAGCTTCTACTCTCTCAGCTACAAATAATTCATTCTATGCTATACCAGAAATCTTTCTGCCCTAGCCTATCTCCCCTCATCTCTCAATATTCCCCCACTAGGTCCCTGCATGGATCTGTCCTTAACTTACTACAAATATACAAACCTAAGACTAAAATTGGATGCAAGGTCTACATCTACAATCCTATCATATCATGGAACAAATTACCACTAGAAATCATGTCCCTCAAACATCCAAATCAATTCAAAACTGCCACAAGGAGTACCTCCAAACTCACTGGTCCTGCCTCTGCACTTATCCTCCCTGATCTAGCCCATTAATTCATATGTAATCACCAAAACTTCAAGCCTTTTTATCTCGTAAACCTCTTCAACGTATCGCTCTTCTTCTCCATCTCTTATCTCCATTTCTAATGTCACATATCTCACGAAATAACTACATACACTATGAACTCTTTTCACTGTTTATTGAAAATGCTTGTATCGAATCATTTCTCTTAATTATGCTTATTATATTATTTTTCTCCATTATTATTTTTCTGATAAACTGTATTTCATTGTATGTATACATTGTAATCCGCTGGCACTTTTAACACTAAAGTTGTAAAACTGTGGAGCTTTTCTCCCTGGGCCTCCACTGAAAAAGTGCTACTTAGCTCAGTCGGACTAACCCGGTCAACAAATGTAAAATAAAATAAAGTCTGCTAATTAATTGTGGCTATAGGTGTGAATGTCTAGTACAATTCTATCAGGAATTTTAACATCATTTGTTGTAAGGGACATGGATCTACAGCTTCTCATCTGTAGTGGGTCTTTTTCAGGTTTTGGGAGTATTGATTCTTAAAAAGATGATTACAGAGACAACAACTTCTGAATAAATGTACACAGAAATGTCAGTCCATGAGACAGCTGTTCTCTTAAAAGATGGTATAGTTATGAATTTACGAAATCTGGTCCTTGGAATTTATATTTTGTGGGCTTTAAGACAGTTTGGCTTCAGTTTCTGGCAAAAGGTGAATAAGTACTTCCCTTTCACATTCTGTGAATATTAACAAACTATTCTCATTATGGAAATCTGTGACTCTGTTCTTTATGCATCATATCATTAGTCAGATTCATGTTACACATTTCTACAGTACTGCTTTAATAGACTATTAATTTTATTGGGCTGAAAAGCATGCTACATTTGGATTTTTGGATGATTTTTATTGTTTGCTAGATTATTCTTTGCTTTAGTTTAGTGGCTATTAGTTTACCATGGTGTTTGTTCAACCCCCTTTATCTTCTTGCTATCCTTTCAAGATAGGACTGACATAGACAGTAAGGTAAACTGATTCATTTTTACTATATCTGTAGGATTTAAGAGCTTGTTTGTCTTTGCTTTTTGGTTAGATGCACCTGTTTTAGAATAATCTCAATTGTTTTTTTCTTTTTTTAATATACCCTTCTTTCTTGTTTCCAGGCTGAAAATTGCCAGTCCTTAAAAACTATTTCCATACTGAGCGGGTTGTTTCCTTTAATGATTTCCATCTTTAAAAATGTGTGCTCATGATTTGATAAACCCTGGTGTTTCTCTTCCAGTTAGGATTAGTGTGTCAGTTCTACATACATGCTTACTCCTTATGTTTCAATAAAGTCTGCTTCTGGAATCAATGTATTATCAGTGAAGACACATTGGTAAAGAACAACATAATCAACCCATTTTAGCTGCATTACTTAAACAATAACCAATGAGTGGGTATAGCTACATGAGGATTTACCCACAGATGGTGAGCTTTGATTATGAGAGTGAAACCTGAGTGATTAAAAAAGCCAGCTGTGGGTAAATCCTCATATACCTACTCCCACGAGTAGGTTATTGCTATTATACAATGACATTATTTAAGAAAAAAATTGCTTACCTTTCTTAAATAATGTCTTTGTATAACAGCACTGTAGTGTTCTACCATTTTGTTTTCTGTTCTTCCACGTTTGTTGGTCTACTGTGCATGTGTATGGGACTTACATTCCCATTCTTGCACAGTACTTCAGTGCTGTTCAATAGAACCACAGAAGAAAAGAAAATCAATGTTGCCTTTTTTGTTACTATAAGAATTGCAAAGTTTAGAGGTAATAGAGTCTGCTGACACAGTGCAGAAATGCAAGGAAAATCAGGTACAGTTCTTAGTTTTGTAGAATGTACCTGATCTTTCTTGTATTTGGTCTTCCCTCCATACATACCTCTAAATCTTTTAGCTCAAGAAATGTGGACGAAACCATAAATAATGGGGGACAAAGGCCCCAGAACAGGGACAGATTGAAAATGTTGCTCTTATAAACTTAGAAAACAGCCAGAATAACAAGATTTTTGTGAGTTTGCATTGTCTGAAGGACATGAAGTCTGAAACTCAAATGCATGTTATTATTTGATGAATTCTTTCCTCAGTGATCTGCCAGTAAGCCACAAATTTAAAGAGGAATAGACCAAAAGTATAAGGCAAAAATCTGGACATTCTGTGAAAATTTGGACATTTGAGAGTTATGCTTTCATAGCATCTATCAAGAGAAAAAAGTCAGGCCGCTCAATGGTACTTCAGTGGCCGGACTTTTTTCTAGTGATGTATGCTCAGTTTATAAAGGGCAAACTGATTGGTTTGTCCAAGCAGCATGCTTGTTTTTGTGCAACAATGACCTATCAATCGTAACTCTGCTACATTAGAATTTAGAAAGGGAGAAGTAGGTACACCCTGAGTCCTCATGATGAAGTAACATCCAAATGTCTCCAAGATCCAAGTCACTTACTGACTGCTGTATAACTTTCTGTATAATCTTGGATTCAAGGTTTAATCTATCCATAACTGTACTGTGTACAGTATTAAAGGAGCTTAACAAATATACTGGTGAAGAAGTATAGTGAGTCAGCAATGGAGCAATACAGATAAATCGATAGAGTTTCCAGGCTAGTGTATCTCAGTTAGCAGAAAGCCATCCCCCTCATAAACCACTTATCAGTTACATTCATCCTATTTTAATATTATTAAAAAAGGTTTCACTGTCTTAACTGGATGTAATATGTTTGCATGATTTTCCTCCTCTTATGCTGTCCGCATTTTTAGCTGTTTTTCCTCTTCAGCAGGAAGATAGATACAATGTCTTTTAAAAGACAATTTAGCCCTGTAACATAAACTGATAAGTATCATAAACAATTTAATGAAAATTATAATAAACAACACCGTAAACAACTCTAACTCTTAAACTACTTAGGTGACGAAACCACTGCTAGTTCAGCAGTTAATGTTCCAGATGTGTGCCTATTTCACATACCTAAAAGTAGACCAGGGTGAATAGGTCAGCTAACCCAGGTGCAAACTGTTTCCAATCAGGTAAAAGTGGGGTACTGCTATTCTTTACTGACATTCATTAGGCATCCATTAATTTGAACAACTGTGGTTGTTCAACTTTTTAAATTAATGAATGTGTGTATGTTACTCGATGGCTCTGTAACTGAAGAAGCTAGCTCATGCTCATCACTACAGAGTTTAGAAGAACAGCAGATTATTTATTTAGTTTTTTGGTCCTCACTTTGGTTTGGAGAGTACCATTCTGGAGAACTGCCCACAACACCATTCAGATAGCTATGGCACTGCAATTACACTGATGTTATTTAAAATGACTTAAGGCTGGAGAAAACAGCCTTTCATGTATTAGAAAGTTCAAAGAATGTCATGTATGTATTAAGTTGTAATTAGAAGTTTCTCATGGCCTCCGTGATTTCATCTAAAGCATTTTTGTATGCCTCTCACATTGATAACCTTCTGCTGTAATGTTTCTTCAGACATTTACTAATTAGCTGTGTCCATAATATTAATATCTATGTCAGCAGCTTAATTCTGTACTAAATGATACTGTTCAATGTAACACTGTCTCAGTGACAAGTTATGTTTCACTATCTCCATTAGATTTTGGTAAGCTAGTCATTACAATATTCAAGTATTCTTCTGCAGCATTTGTTTTCCAAATTAATTCAATGCATGTTGTTGTTTCATCTCTGCCGACTTTCCATGTGTTCTGTTTTGTCCACTATATGTTAAGTTCTTTGATAGTTCCATATGACAGAATGACACTCTTGCATATTTGAAGTATGAAGGTTTATGATATATTCCAGAAATGTGATTTATGACACTTTGATAGCTACTGTGCTATCCACTTTATATTTAAGGTATGTTTTAATCTATCTGTTATGCAGCTTTTATCAGCCAGTCAAGATCTACTCACAGAGCAGGAACAGAATGCAATTTATGAGGCATTATGTAGCTGGACAGTCCTGCATTTCTACATAAATTTCTTTAAAAAAACTGAGCTATAGATGCTAAATAATGTCAGACTATATCCTAGGATCTCTGAATAATGGAATTATAAGGTAAGTATGTTCAGAGACCCTTTGAGCCTTGCCAATGACCACCCACAAGTTGTGTCCCCCAATGTGTAGAAGAACAAAGGAAGCATTTCCAAAGCTATGTTTGTTAATATGAATCCATTCATTGAAGTATAATTTAAAGGCTGCAATGACACTGTTTTGCTTAACATGCACTGGTATTTTTTTCCAAAGTTAGTGTGAATGTTAGTTAATTAAATTGTTATCCTTCCAATGAGTTTTATTTATATGTTGGTGGAGAACTAAGTCTTTTGTCCTGGCAATTGTGGAGCTGCTGGTCACACAGAGATTTTTTTAACAATTGTTAACCTAATAGGTGTGCTGGTCCAAGGATACTTTTCAGCCTTGACCAAAGCTAGAGAAGGAGGGTAGAGTCCCTGATTTCAAATAAGAGAGTGTAAGAGCTTGGGCTTCACGCTTTTCCTTGTAATCCAGGGTCCTTAGGTCAACTATTTTTTTTGTTTTTGCTAGAAACCTCCATGGCCCTTCTAGTTTTTGTGATCAGCTTTATTTTGTAATCTTTTTGGTACTCCACTGCTGATATATTTAGTCCACGTCACTTTCTATCTCTATTGGCCTTCTTCATTTTCATGTGATGCCAACATAGTTGCATGTATTTTACCCAGTTAGAAGGGGGTGCATTCTATTAGGACAATAGGTTTGTGCTTTGTAACCAAGCATCTAACTAAAAGTACCTGATTTTTTTAATGTAAACTGTCTTAGCAGAATGCATAGATGGACACTAGTATATACCTAACATTTCTAGTATTCCAAATATTTTGGATGTCACAGTTTTTTATTATGTCAATTTTCTACCCTGAGGCTATGTAACCATTGCTCACAAAACCAGGTAAACTGAACATCCAGATCATATGTGCAAGAAAATCATTATTATAAACCAGAGGCATACATATATTTTTTTATTTACTAGACAAAGCAACATTTATTTTTACTGAGAAAGTAGTAAAGAGTGAAGATTGCATTCTTAGCATTTAGAGCAGTCTCTGCCATGCAAATACCGATGGAGATGTTGTGAAGTACTTGGAGATTGAATTACATATTTAATGCATTTTGTACAGAGCTTTACTGTTGCATTTCCATGATTCCATGAATACTTATCTTGAACTGTGTTGGACAAACTTATATATGGCTTTTTATGCACAAATATTAAATCCACATTTCAGAGGGCTTTTGTTCTTACAGACTGGCATTATACTTGGTTTCACCTAGGAGTAATTTGACAACTGTTTGAAAGGCCCAATAAAAACAATTCCCACAATATATGCAACTCAAGTTCTCTTTATATCAGAAATAAAAATGTTGTTTTTAAGTAAAAAATATGTTCCACTTTGTAAAATAGTTTGACTACAATGGCATAATTCATTTAGGTGAGACAATTGTCTTAAACTTCTGGGAGTAATTTGTCAACTCATGAAAGACCTGATAACAACAATTCCCACAAGTTATCATTATATCAGAAATAAGCATGTTCTTTTTTTAGTAAAAATATGTTTTACTTTGTAAATTACTTGACTATAATGACATAATTAATTTAGCTGAGGCAGTTGTCTTAAATTCAACACTAAATTGGACTATTAATTCTGCAGGCATAGTGGGAGTCATATATGCTGTTTGTGTTGATTATCCTGTTTTTGCTGATATTAAGATTCATAACTGAATGTGAAAGAGAGAATGAGATATAAACTTTCTATTACAGGCACCTAAGACTTTGTTGTGTGTGTGTGTGTGTGTGTGTGTGTGTGTGTGTGTGTGTGTGTGTGTGTGTGTGTGTGTAACTTTAATGCCACAGTCAGGTATTTTGCATTTTACTTTATTTTTTTTTCATTTGTGTTGTTGTGCAGAATGTACAGAGTTCAAAAATATCTCACTATACTTATCTGCTAAGTTGTCATTGCATTGCATTGCATCTGAAGTAAAAATATTCTAAATTTTACAGCTTGTTTTTTTTTTTTCATTCGCAACATCCCATACTTAAAATGCCAGCTGTTTCAGCAACTGTTATATTGTGTCAAATATAACATATTGCTGTACCAAAACCTTAAGGATAGAATGGGATTCTCCTATAGTTTTGTGGCCTAATTATTCTTTTGTCATTTTTTAAAGTTTCATAATGAAGTCTCAAAGAAGACAGATATATGCCTTTTACAAATATTTAGAGGCATTTATTGCCAAAGCCTAACATTTTGCACTATACCTGGTTTATTCAGAGAGCTCTGCTTTGAAATTCTGCTCAGTTAGCAGAAAACAATAAATGTCTGGAAATCTTTTCTGCTGAGTTGTGATGTCACTAAAATGAGGGGTCAAATTCATAGGTGTGCTAAATTGGACTTGTTATTTTAAAATGACAGTCATGTGTGCTTTGCAGCTTATCAGACTGTTGCTGCATGAAAGCTTAATATTTAAATCCTACACGGGACTTAGAAATATCCTTTCAATGTCAGTCATTGGGTGCTATAGTTAATGCACCTTTACTGTTACAGTTATGTACTCTATTTGAATATGCTTTCTTTGAATGTGTTATATTGATATTTTGCTCAGTAGACAAAAAAAAAAATCTTTCCTGAACTGTCATTAGATCAGAAGTAGGAACTGTATTTATTTCTCTTGAATACAGATGTTTGTTGCCATTGGACTTATGCCCTCCCCCCACATGTATTCACATGTACAGTAAACTGTATGACAAGAAGAAGAAGATGCTCTGCATATATACTTACAGCTGGAATCACACAATAAATGTATTTTATAGCTACAGTCATGCATCATTATGCTGAGAAATTTGCTTTAATATGTTTTATAGTTCCAAAGAATGGCCCCTCATCAGTAAGTTCCATTGGTAATTTCACTTAGCCACTTAGGTGCAATGTTTTTGACATTCATATCTCAAAAATGTATGTTTTGCATGTTTTCAGGAAAACGCAGTATGTACCTAAATTATATCATTCTCATATTCATATGAAACAAGAACAAAACTAAAAGTCTTTTCTAATATACTAATAATTCTAAGTCTATAATATACTGTCTCATGATTACCAAAAATCATCTTACATTAACACATACATTCTTAGTAAGCTTCCTGGAGTACCGAAATAAGTGAAAAATATCAACAAAATCATTTTAGAGCATGGAAAATATTGACTAGGTCTTCCAGTCACTCACTGGTATGACTTTGTCTGCTTAAAGTAACAGCACGTAGGTACATGTGCAATAATACACAATTCAAAGCAAATTATTCAATAAATATAATTAACAGAAGCATTCTATTAATGTCAGTTAATTATTTCTGATTCTGTGGTTCTAAACCTACAAAATCTAATTGCATTGACATGATGTTAATCTTTAGGTATTCTCAGTTGAAAAAAGGATCATTTCTATATTTGTATTCTCTTGTAGTCTTTATAGAATATTCAAATGATGATAAAGTAATAGAATGGAAAGGCAAAGTATTTTTCTTCCAGATTTAATTGTATTGAATATACAAATGTATGACTAGTAGATGATATTTTAAGTAAAATTAAACTAGAAGCAATATATTGAATATTTAATCAAAAATCAGACTTTTTTGTGTCATCTTGAATGCAGGCTATTATATAATTTGAACTACTGAAGTTTTCAGAAATATCCTAAGTCAATGTGTTCAGAGCTATAGCAAGAAGTGTTAAAGTACAAAATACAAATTCATGAAACCTTTTGGAGTTATGTAAACCAGATACCTTAATCAAATGCAACCCATATTGAAAATATTTAATATTAAAATCAATAAGTAATACAACCATGTCTCCTTTCTGTTAAATATTTGCACAGCATTTTGACACCAAATTTTTCATTCTCAAAATAGGATTGAAATAATAACAAAGTCAGATAGTAATAGATGTTCAAGATGTAGAATGTTAGTTAAATCAACTCTCCAATACAGTTTTATGAATATTATTTAATACTTGAATTCTAATCTGGTTGTAGAATTTGCCAAATCTCTATGTATGTTTTTTTCTGTAACAAAACATTTGTTATATTTCAATGCCATCATTCCAAAATGCAATGATAAGAGACTAAACACCACTCCTTTGTTGTTTATTGCCAATGTACTTAAAGAAAATAACAAAGAAATGTAACAGCCTTTTTTATATATAATTCTCAGATTTTACTAAAGCAACAGCTATAGCTTACAAGAAATAAATTAGTATTTTACAGACTAAAAGAGACACATCTAACTATGAACTATGACTTGTGGTCAAAATTTGCCTCAGTCTTAGTGAAGCACAATTAAGGTTCCCTGTGAGCTGAGAACATATCATAGTCATTATACTATATGAACAGATGGACAACAAAACACCAAATAAGACTATACTGTAGTATATTGGTAATAAGCAGGCATGTCTTATGAATACTGTATGTAGTCACCAGTGAAAGTTAATGGTGTATATCCAGTAAACCCTACACGGGCCACTAAAACCATGTGTGCATCATGGTGTGACATGCACATGATAGCGTGCAGTTTTGTATTCATTGTGGCATACTAACTACAGCATAAGCAGCTGAACCATTTGCTGATCTACCAATTTGGGATGGAGGAGCTATTCAACAAGGTTTAAAACAACCATGTAGACTCATCCTCATGCAGCCTTATGATGCACCTGATCATATATCCTGTTGCACCCCCCAACAGCATTCACATAATTCACTATCTGGTTCCAAATTTGCATTCTTCTAGAGATATTTTCATGTCCCCTTAGTCTATGTTCAGCCATTGAATGGAACTTCCATTGAATGGCTGAACATTGAACCCTATCCATTAAATGTTCATTCAGAGAATATTAATTTCATTGATGGGGAAAGTAACTAGTTGGTCACCCCTTCCTCATCTGTCCTTTTCCCCACTGTAGTGTGGTCTTGGAGTTGGTATATATAGTTAGGGAGGTGTGGGGAGTGAAGTCCCACCTGGGTGGGTTTGAAATAATGTGATGGGACACATGGGAAGTGGTGGCCAACTAGTTACTTTCCCCATTAATGAAATGAATGTTCACTGAAAGAACATTCGTTGGATAGGGTTCAATGTTCAGCTGTTCGATGGAAGTTCCATTTGATGGCTGAACATAGACCATCCACTCCCAAGCAGAAAGGCATCATATTGCCAAAACGTTTGGACAATCATGTCATTTTCTGACTCACTGAAGGGGATTTGCAGGGATTTGGATGCAGTAACACTGATGCCAGGTAAACACTGTAAACATGGCAACCATTGTGGCATGCTAATTAAACACAAACAGCTGAGCTATGCTAATCAACCAATCTAAGATGGAAGAGCTATTCAACAAGCTATAAAGCAACCATTTAGATTCAGTGCTGGTTTTCCCTTTATATTCCAAAACATATTGGAATACAGCCACAGAAACTAGGCTACATGGAATGAATGTTAGGGACTGCTGTTGCTCTCATTTAAGTGTATGCGCAGCAGACCATGTCTATGCTGCTGCTGCTGCTAACAGACCATGGCCAAGAAGGAGAAGGGTTTCTAGACATCATTTAACTTTTCATAATCTGCATGAAGTGAAAATTTTTGAGCACTACAGAGTGGATAGAGACACAATACAAGAACTCTGCAACCTCTGTCATCCTCAAATGGCAGCAAGGGCAAACCAAGGGGAACCAATACCAGTGGAGACTAAGGTATGTGCAACACTTAGAATTTCCAGAGATGAACAGGGGACATGCTGGGGGTGTCACAGGCATCAGCATCCAGGATCCTCCATCAATTCCTGAATGCTATGCTTCAAAATGCCAGTGAGAACATATATTTTCCCAGGAGTGCCATTGAGTACTATATTTCATCCTGCACTCCTGATGACAGAGGCAGAACTAAACAGGAATTCTACCCTGTACCACGCTACCCTAAAGTCATTAATATCATACAATGTATATGCATAGAAATCAAAGCACCACCTTAGGGAACAGGAAAGGGTGTACATAAATAGGAAGGGCTACCACTCTAATAACTGCCAGGTCACATGTAATGCTAAAGGAATCATCCTGAATGTGTGTGCTTGGAACCCAGGTAGTTAGCATGACTCACATATCTGGCACAACTGTCAACTGTATGAGATGTTTACTAGGTGGGATATCCCACAATGTCATTTACTAGGAGATGCAGATTATGTACTGGAAACATGGCTGATGATGCCCATCAGAAATGCACACACACCAACTGAAGAATGCTATAATGTGGCACATTCTAAAACAAGAAATATCATAGAGGATGTCTTTCGGCTGCTGAAGTCACAGTTCCACTGCCTAGATATATCTGGGGAGCCTTGCAGTACAATCCTCATACATGTGTTGAAATATTCACCATCTGTATCATGCTTCTTAACATTATCCTGAGAAAACATCTTCAGCAGGAACTTCAAGATGAAGGGCCACACATCCCACCACCACTGGCAAGGTCACCACAGCAACATGCAGGTGAGGAGTCAGAGGGGAAACCAGCAACCGCTGTGGGTGAAAGAAGATGTATACATGCACAATATGGCCTCACACTAGCCAGGAGCAATGGATAGCACACACACTCACCACCTAAGGGGCTAAAATCTTCATCCTAAGTACATACATACAGTAACATTGGTGCCAGGCAACACTCACAACCTTTACTTACACATGTAATGTCTGTGTACTGCTAGCATCAGACTGAGTCAGCCGTGAACCAAACCTCTTGCAACTGCTGAATTTTCAAGGTAAGTATTGAACCTGGAATAGAAAAATAAATGTCTAAGAATACAAATCAATAGTATATCCTTGCATACTGTTACTGGGCAATGTAAGTAAGTATAAAGTAGATGATTTTGACAGCAATTAAATCAAGATGTGACAGCACTGACTTATTTGAATACATTTGTCCTCTATCAGCTAATAGGCCTTACATCTAAAATGTACAAATTTGCACTGATCATCCAAATTTTGGCCTCATATGTTTGCAATGGCAAATTATTAAAGAGTGAAGTTAGAAAATAATGACACACATTTCAATTTCAGATTTCATATCCCTAAGAACAAACATAGAAACTGTAATGCAAAGCCTGTTATTCCATCAATTAAGTTTGTAAGACCACAATGTTTAAAATCTCTCCCAATTGCTGGGCCTTAATCACACTTTTATGTATGGCTTGGTCCAGCTTTGTTGGTCCAAGAGTTTGGGAAGGATGTGCACATTATGAAGACCTATAAGAAAGCATTAAAATTTGCAAAACAGCATCACAAAAACAGATATACCAAGCACTAAGTCAGCTGTACACCCAGAGCATCAGACAAAAGACTTATGTATTTCTGAATCCAAAAAGAGAGAAAACAAGGATATGCCACAGCTATCATTATTTGCACTGTTGCCACTATCACAGATGGTACAGCAATAAAAACACAGTCCTGAAACCCATCTCACACATATCGATAAATGCATATTTATGTGAAATGTTCATCAGTGCAGAAATAAAAATATTTGGCTTACCATGTGCAAATGACTCCACACTTGCTAGGGAGGATGTTCCTGTAAGAAGATAAGCAAAATGTAAGGACATCATCATCATCACAATAACAATAACATGGGGCAAACATTTCGTCCTTTATATATATCCATTAACAATACATTTAACTGAAACTTGGATGACATGTCCACTCCAAGCCCATGTTTAATGAACTAGAATGCGTTGTTAACTGTATTAAAATATAACAAGTCCCCTTCCAAAAAAAAATATTAAACCAACTAAACTATTGCTTTCAATATTTTACTGTACAAGAAATCTTTAAAAACTGACACATGTAAGCCTACCTGGAAGCTCCACCTTGGACATACTTGTCCTCTATGAAACAGCAGCACCAACATCAATCACATGCTGTTGTACACTTTCCACTGAGCTCTCTGGATCCCTGACAGTGGACAGGGACTCTTCATTTTGTGTCAGTGGTGACTCTGTAGCAGGCACCCCTGGTAGCCATCTGTCTGCAGGCTACTGCAGCTGGTCTCCTCTGGGGCAATGAAATCATGTTATTGGCCTTATGATGCACCTGACCATATGTTCTTCTGCATCCCCCAACAGCATTCATGTCATTCACTAGCAGGTTCCAAATTTGTATTCTTCTAGACATATCCCCATGTCCTCTCTCAAGCAGAAAGGCACCATGTTGCCTGAATGCTTGGACAATCACATTGTTTTCTGAGTCACTTAAGAGGGATTTGCAAGGATTGGGATGCATGGGTGCCATAGTCCTAGGTTACTTAAAGCACAAAAGAAGGATACTACACATAAATAAAAACACTGCTTAGATATAATGCATACTGTTAGTTTCTTCAATTTTACCCACTGGAGAAACAAAAACTTACAGTTACTGAAATATAAAAAAGGGTTATGTGGTTGTAACGGGTTCAGTTCAGAATTTCATATCATCAAAGATCATGTGTTTGAAGATTCAAAACTTCAAAATCTTGAACTTGAACGGAGATCGGCATACAGCGCGGACTGGGAGATTTCTCTTGTCCTCGCTGTAATGCGATCTCAGAGTTGGTATATTTAAGTTGTGTGGGGTGTGGGGGTGCAGCCCTGGCATACCCCCCTGCATACACGTTTTAGTGTATTGGGTGGTGCTTTGGGGGGGGTCACAATTTTGAGGTTCTAAGATCTCAAGATTCTGAACTCGATGAACTTAACTCGAGATTTTGGGATTTCGAAATTTCATACTGAACCCGGTTGTAACATATCATAGTTATACACAAATCAAGATTTGATCCTAAACAAAGAGTAACAATAGCAAAGCAAACCTCTGTAAAACATGTTGGTTGTGCTAAAACAGAAATGGAGCTTGCCCCCAAAAAAACAAACAAACAAAAAAAAAAAACAGGCAAATGACATTTTTGTCCAAAACAAAGACATAAAACATCAGTGAATAGTTATAAGTGATATCAAACTGTCTCCAAAACATGTGTACACATTTAGCACAGAACAGTCATCATTTTTATGCAATTGCCAGTAATCTCTACCTGTGCCCAGCACTCCCCTAGAGATGCCTATGGGCCATCATAGAATGCTAACACCCCTGTGTCATTGACAATATAGACATTTACATTTCACTGAAATAACAATAAAAGTATGTAAAGAAAAACAGGTGTAATATTAACACTTGTAATGAAAGTTAATAAGGCTGTGCATCTGAGAAGGTAAAATGCCCTGACAAAAATGCATATGTCATTGGTTGACTTCTGAGTGCATGCAGATGAAATTAGATTTACTAATGCATATATTGAGATATATTTTTCCTAGTGACATGTGAGAAAATCTAGTATATAAATGTAAAACGCAATCATATCTTATCAAGATCAGTACTCTTCTGTGCAGAGAAATCCAAAGTAATATCAATCTTCTTCTGTGTTCTCCACATATGCATCTCCTCACATTCAGGTTCCCTATCTAAATGGTTGCCTTTTTATGGTGTAGATTCAGGGCTGGGAGCATGGTGAAGATACAGATGAGGTGTGAACTCATTAAAATTGTTGAATATCATATACCTGGCTGTGTGAAACAGGTGTAAACATAATTCAGTCATTCTCTCAGGGTGTGTTGCTAATAGATTGCAACTGTGAATGATTACTGGTAGTAAGAAGGAAAACACAACAGCAATTCAGACTTCCTTACCTCCAATGGGTGTCAGGCAGGTTAGACTTACAAAGTGTAGAAGTAATTGTATTAAGATTTTAAATGTAAGTAAGTAGCACACATTTCACAGTTTATATTCAGTAATATCTAAAGTCACCTGCATTTGTTGAAAACTGTATATTATTGCCATTTAATATTCTCAAAGATTATTGACAATGATACAATAAAATGCCTTATACACTGCATGTCTTAGATTACTACTCAGATAAGAGAAGAATGAACACCATACAAAGATGAAATATCTGCATTTCTGCAAACAATAGTCATAAATGGTTGTGTGATCACTCATTGCACTACATCTGAAATTAACACATGTACAAACAACTTAGAAGTGTACAAGTGCCATATGTCTTGTTAAATTTGTGGATGATTTTGGACTTGCTTTTATACACAATGATTTTCACTCCTGCTGCAAAGCTGTTTCTGAGGCAAAGAGGGATAAGACACCCTTACTGTGTTTTGCAGGTTTATTGGTGTGAAAGTTCAAATACAATGTAAAACTCTTTCATGTGTACTAACATTTATTTGTAATGTTGTTTATTTTCTATATATGTATATATATATATATATATATATATATATATATATATATATATATATATGTGTATTTTTTTTTAATACCGGTATTTGCACAGTGTGTGGCTTAGAGCAAACATGGGAAATGGGTAATACAACAAATGTAATGGAATGTACTTCTATGATAAACAATACATAAACTGCACCTGTGAACCACATGTGTGTAGTACATCTGCCAAACAAGCACAATGATCCATACAGTATACACTATCTGTAGATAATGGTTCAAGGCCCACATTTGTCTTAAGGATGAAACCTAAGAAACACTGCTCACAGAGATAAAACAAGTTTAGCTTTGCTTCTCACATTTGCTTGTTGCTTACCTTCACCTGGACTAATGCTCCACACACAAAGCAGACAGAATACCTGCAGGCATACTTGATTTCAAAAAGGATACATTGTTGCATGTTTTGCTTTCCATCAAGCACATGTGCTAAGTGGCATTGTGTGGTGGTCTGCAAACTTTCCCAAAACCTGCAGGTCTGGAACACCTGCAGAGAGGAAGCAGACAGTAGACAATTTCAAAATGGATACATTCTATCAAGTATGTTGGGCACCATATAAACACACTATGTGGCATTGCAGAGTGGTTAACACCCAGACGTTAATAATGAATATGTAAATATCCAACTATTTTTAAACTATTCCTGTGGCAGTAGGTGTAAGTGTAGGGCTGCAATGCACATGAGTCTGGGTTCTAATACAGTAAATTCCAAATATTTCTACCATTGTTCCATTTTTACTTTATATTAAAATTGACATGAGAAAATTATTACACATTCCCAGTTTTATTAAGGGTTGTACACTCAGTTTTAATAAACTCATATGAATTATTTGTGTGAGTGTGGGTATACTGACTAATATGTTTCTGTAATCATAATTGTGGTCTCTGGCCTTGGATGGCCTTCAGACTTCAATTATACTCATACACACAGGGATGTATAAACCAGGACCTTGTCAGGTCACACTCATAGATGGTTAACCACTCAGTCTGTCATGTGTATTTATATGTAAATAATGAGTATGTCTGAGAAGCACTTCTTCTGTGACAAGGAAGAAAAGTCACTGCTGTGGAAGAAAATGTTTTGCCTCTTTTGCATAGGTGTGAATCCCACATTGTGAAAATTAATTTTATCAGTGTGTAAAGCCACAAAAAATGTGTGAGGTCATAAATTTATGTCTCCAGTACATGCCTGCAAAGTTAAACCATCTAACAGTTTCAGCAGCAAACAACCCCAAAACTAATGCCAACTGTCAGATTAACCTTCCATTTCAAAAACTGCGTTCCTCTCTGTTTGGCACTGTTGCTCTCCACTTAAAACCAAGAAAACATGGTTATCATCATTGTTTGGGTTTGCACACTACCAGTAAATCTGATAACAGGGACTGGGAGGAAATCATTCTTAACTATTGCTGTTTTTCATGGTCGGACATTTCTGATGGTAAAAGGGAAGGTGCACAATTTAAGGTGCAGAGGTGGGGTGCTGAGGAATCCAGAATCTTCACTGGACTCCTTGTAATGTACCACAGCTGAAGGCTCTTGCAGGGAGACTATACCACCTCCCAGTGCAATTCTGAGGCATGGACTACTTGGGCCAAGGCTGTAGCCAGTGTGACTGGCATTTCATGCACTAGAGAACAGTGTAGGCATCACTTTAATGACCTGAAAAGGCACAAGAAGGATACACTCAACCAGCGCCTGGGTGAGTTCAGGACTGCTGACATCCCACAGATGTGTAACTATACTGATAAAGAGAATTTATAGTAGATATAAAGCTGCATATAGGCAAGGCATGCTACGCATAATGCTCTTCTCTTGTTCTCTTGTCTTTATTCCACAGCCAACCGAGAGATTATGGTAAATAGAAATGCCCATGCCGAGAATCTAGAGAGACTGAGGGAAGCAATGGGTGTGTATGCAGAACAACAAAAGTATTATTTTAGCTAAAGTATTGCTGTACTATACAGTTGTAGCAAAGTAAGCATGCATATCCTAACTTTAAAAGCAAGCATGCAAGCTTCAGTTTGTAGCACAAGAAAACTGTAGGAGTCAAGTATAATACTGTGTTCAGATATTGTGAGTTCAAATACCACAAGTAACAAATATATAAGAAAAACGTTTAAAAATATTACATAATTTAATTCCAACAAAAGTGGCATAAATGCCCTGCTGTTAACTTAATCTGTATAATTGTACCAAACATATGTGCAATATAGCAAAGATTACTCTCCACAATTCTTATTTATAGTTTGTAGTTGTTAAAAAGTATACTTAAATGTAAAAGTAGAGATAAAATACTTTATTATTGTGAGAATGCATTGTATGTCACATATGACATTACTAATTACACCTCTTTTTTCTTTTACCCCAACCTTTATCTCTCTTTTTTATATGTGTTGTCAAATGATTTCCATGCCATCCAACTCTGACAAATCACAAAATGCTTTGCAGCATAAGGAGGTAGGCCAGCCTCCATGGCTTAGCCTGCTCCTACTCCACCTGCTCCTGCATCAGCACCCAACATGTCTGGGAACCAACCTGGCCGTACTGCTTCTGCTGCCCCTGCTCTACCTGGGTGCTTTTGTCACCTGCCATGAGATTCCAGGGATGGTGTGTAGAGTCATAAACAGCACAGCTGGTGCATGCCTATGCTGGATGGAGAAGCTGTTCTCACTTATGGTCAGTAAGAGAAGACATCAAGCACTCCAACAACCAGTAAAGTAAGGGGACAATGATTACAGTCCTGTGGCAAGGATTAGCGTTTCACTGTCCCCATGTCTGAAAGGCATGGACATCTGTTGCTTCCTCCCTACCCCAATCATGGTGTCCACCAATCTGTCGTGTCCCTCCCTGTCCATGTTTCTTGTCTTGTTTGTCCTGCTTGTTTGCCTCTGTTTTCACAGCTACTCTACTTACCAGACCCAGAAATACCTACATTCCTTATCCAATACTCCTCTCTTACTGAAATAAAAAAAATCATAAATGGGCACCTGTCCCAACAAAAAATATATCATCCCATACATACCACTCCACTTTGCATACATGTCTTCTTGACACACTTGATTTGGTCCAATTGGCTATACAACATAAATGCATTGTTGTCACTATTCTTTGTTGAGATGACAGTCCAAATTCAGCTAATATTTTGTACATAATTTCATTTTACACTGTTGAAGAAGTGCATAGTTATGGTTCTTTCCTCCCTCCCTCCAACACATTCCTATATTGCTTTTCCTTTGTTAATCACCCTTCTTGCCCGCATATTATCATTTTCCTAGCTACCACATTTTTATAAAAGTATGAGAATTGTGAGTACACAACACACATAAGTAAAAAAAAAAACAATGGAGCCCTTCACTTTTTGGCCCCGGTGTTTGCGTGGAGTTTGGTATTGTGCACGAATGCGAAATGACAATGAATAGCTTTTCAATGGTGTGATTACTTCCACACAATGCCACTTAAACACTCTTCACTAAAGTAGTACGCAGTGTATGTAGAATAAAGAATTATTTAATTGCATTATCAGTACATATTTAAAAACAGTTAGATAAACCTGGATTTTATCATCTAGGCTACAAAAGAAATTAATCAATAGATTTACACCTGCTGCCACAATGGCAGCTAAGCAGCTGCTGTATTTCATACACTCAGTACTCAGAATTCTCATACTTTTATCATTGAGGCAGAGGCTTAAGTTTACTTGCCACTTACCTATGTGCAAAAGGGAATACAGTAGAAATGTACATCTCATATTTGCAAGCACTTTGACTTCAATCACAAAAAACAGCTGCGGTGCATTATTGAAAATTTACATTAGCATACATTACTTATGTTTATTGTACATTTAGTCTTTGTGCCATGTAAAAACACAAATAAAGGGAAGGAACTTTTTAAGGAAAGAACACACATTTACACTGCAGCCATCTGATACCTCCACACATGCACTTCAAACTTGGTATCTCAGTACTTGTTCCCAAGAATATCAGTTACACTACAGAAATAAATAACAAATGCATTCTTATATAGCATTCACATCTTTATAAAGACAATACACATTCCAATTTTCAAATACTTTTAGTAATGTCGACAGCTGTTTGCAAATGATTTGCAACTCTATCTTTTTAAGGAACACCTGCACACTGAAAAACACAGCAGCAAATGCTACACATTGCACACTCATCAATGTGGTACATGCAGATCTTTAATATCTTGACATATGTACATGGCTAGCTATCCATTACAGATGGGCCTCACAACATTTTCTCTCAAACATGCAATGCTGATGTCACCTTCAATAAATTGTCCTTCTTTGTAAAAGTCAGACTTGTGCTGTAGTGCTAGCATTCAGTATTGAGTTCTCTAGTCAGTGCCCTTAGTTAGGTAGGGGTTCTAATGTAAATGCATTCATATTGCATGTCTGTTAAATCAGAAAAACATAATTGCTTATCCTGCATTCCTCACCTTGTGTGTCTGTTTAATCAGAAAAACATAACTGTTTATCCTGCAGTCCCATGGATTATCAATATTTTGACAATTAGACATGCCTACACATCCATTTCATGCAGGGTTCACATATTTTCTCGAACATCCAGTGATGATATCATCCACTATAAATTGTCCTGCAGCCTTGTAAAAGTCAGACTTGTGTAGCGGTGCTTGTGTTAGGTATTGAGTTCTCCAGTCTATATACTTAATTAAGTAGGGATTCTAATTTCACTGCAGCCAACTGGTGTGTGTGTGTGTGTGTGTGTGTGTGTGTGTGTGTGTGTGTGTGTGTGTGTGTGTGTGTGTGTGTGTGTGTGTGTGTGTGCGCGTGTGTGTGTTTCTTCACTTGATTGAGATTAGAGAGAGCATTTTACACCAGCAAGTGGGATACTGCTGTCACCAATTTCCTCTCAATAGAATCTGCTGATGTCATCAGCTATAGCTGTCTCTCAAGCATCTTCTGTTAATGTCACAGACTAGGTTAAGATCCCTAGTGAGAGTGACCCTTGTGCCATTAGATTTACAGATGTGCAGCTTTTCTATCAGCGCAGGGCCAGGGACTGGCCTGTAGGCTAGGCACAATTCAACTCTCAGCAGCATATGCGATACAGAGTACAGTGAGAGGGCTTTCAGTCTATCCATGTATGTCATGGCATTGTTTGTAGACCCTGTATTATCTTGTTGAGAAACCTCTTGCTTTCTTTTGCTGCTGCAGCTGTAGGGTGAGGTACACGCAAAAGGGAGCATTGAACTCTATTAGTGGTGCTATGAAGTCTGAGGACAATTATGCTATAATCCTCAGACCTGGATGTGATGTCCTGACTTATGAGGTACATGACATAGAAGGCTTTCCTTACCACTGTCGAAACTTGGTGGTTGAAGTGCAGGTTGCTATCTACCTGTGTTCCTAGGTCTCACACCACTGAGTTTGAGCTTGGGGGGAGTCTTGTCAGTACTGTATTTAGCAGGGAATTCCACTTTGCAAAAGGAAATAATAATGGCACATTTTGCATTTAGTTTTACACCGTGTGGCTTTGGCACCAATCAGTCTGTGTTAGCCCCTCCTGTAATCTGTAAACGTCACTGCAGGAATCAATGGTTACAGCCAATTTGAAATTCATCAGCAAACATGATAAGCCAAAGGCTGTCTTCTTTATCCTAGACTTCCAAGAGATAGATTCTGAACAGTAAAGGGCCCTGCACAGATCCTTGTGGTATGTCATTGCTGATGGCTCTATTGCTAGAGGTTGAGTCACAAACTTTGACAGTATGTGTTCTGTCAGTGAGCCAATTGACTAGCCATCTAGTGAAGTTAGGGTTAATCCCCAGTTGTAAGAGTTTCTCCATGATACCTGAGTGGGGGATTGTGTCAAAACCATTGGCCAGCTCAGGATAGGCAATATGCACTGCCATACCTACATCTAAGACTTTGGTGACCTTCTCAAAGAAGTCTACTAGGTTTAGTAAGCATGATATAGCTTTAATGAAGCCAAATCAGGTTAGGTCTAGAGTTTGAAGGTCGCCTATGTCCTTGTTGATAAGGTCCATGATGATTCTTTCCATGGTCTTGCAGATGATTACTGCTGTTTTCCACTCCACTGCAACAAAGCCATTTCTCAGGTTATGGTTAAAGAGGATGCTAATTGGGTCCACTAGGACCTGTTAAAGATTGATTAGAAGGCAACCTGGGATGTTATCTGGTACCATTGAGGCCATGTTTTTTAGCCTTGGAAAGCGCAAATATGACATGTTATCTACAGATAATAGGCAGAGGACTGGTGTCAGCTATCCTTTGGGGTATGGCAGGTGGGGTCAGGGGTTTGATGTTTCCACCAAATCTGTCAGCTAGCAGGTTTTAATTTCCTCCAGTGCAGTTTCATGCTTAAACTCTTAGCATTAAGCAGCAGAACTTTGAGTTTGCCTCCAGTGGATGTTGTTACATCAGAACTTTGCTGCTTTCACATTGCCTAAAAAAGGCACTTTAGGGTAGGCAAGCACCTCTGCCAGGATTCGATAGCCTGGAGGACACAAGTGCACACCATCTCTGGGAAAGCAGCATGGCTTGTCGACCATGTCCCCCTGTATTGACACCAGAAGCTATGCCAATTTTTGAGGTTCATCATCTGTTATGTATATTATGGCATCATCCTGGATGAAGGTCGAATGCTGCTTAGGACTAGGGTCATACCTGCCTGGGACACATAATGTGAGACTTCATCATGTGCCTCTTCATATAGTCCAGAGAGGTACGTTTCAAATCATAATGGTACTTTTTGAGTGATGTGAGTGACATGGTATGATACACTTCTAGGTTTATTATTGGCGTATCAGGACATGTGTTATTGTATTGGAGAATTTCAACCATTGACACAGTTCACATTCCACCATCACAGTGTCAATTGCAGTATGGCGTAGGTGTGCAAGTGTCTACATATCATCATTAAATGCTCTGTAACACAAATAAATATAAATTCATATTGATTGCATGGTTACATAAGTCTTGTCTCATATACACATTGTTAATTTGTGATATACACAACAATATATCACATGTTTTGATACAATTGCAAACTTGGGGAATTCAATATATGTGCAGCTGTGTTGCTAGAATCAAGGATCATTAAGGAGGTCAGCAGCATTATTTTGTGACGATTATCATTTGTGTCAGGAAATGTTCTGCATGAGACAAAAACAACTGATCTGTAATGTGTCCTGGTATGGCATTAGGCTGCTCAAACACAGCTTGCCCATGAAGAATATATAGGCATATGTTGTACAACTAATGTAAGTATATGACATTGTTACAGTTGTATGACTGTATGCATGGGTACCAGTGTGTAGAATGTGATGAATGTCCACGGTTATATATGTAGGTCTTTTCACAAATCTATTCCAATACAATTGAAATGTTTAGTGGAGTGCATAGACAATCCACTAGCAGACTGTCTCACATATTGCCCCCCTGTCAGCACTGCCAAAGTATACATGCAAACCTTACTCAATTTCCATGCTAAAGAGGACAGCACAGCTGTGCACTCTGTATGGATAATAACACAGAATCAATGGGTCATGACAACATGACCGATTGCCTATAGCATAACTCAGATCATGAACTTTCCAAACACGGTTGCATCCATACTTCAACACATTCTCCAGATGGAATATGTTCCTGTAGAAGGGTGTACATCAACATGCATCCATCTGACTGGGGGGAGATCACCTGATGCATGCATGTATAGACACATCCTGACTCTTCTCATGTGTGAGGTAGACCGATATGTTATCATGGACCTTTTTAATTTTACACTGGTAATATCCCAGCTGTGTGTGAAAGATATGTCTGATTTGTTCAAGCTACATCAATGTTTATTGCATCTGTTATATGTCCTCAAAAAGATGAACAAGAGCATGCATGTTGATAACAGTATCACCCAGTGGAACTTGACCAGGCCAAGGGATTTGACACAAAGCCACACTGAGGTATTACTGCAACACTGTCACAAGTGGCCATAAACACCTATGTCACCAAGTGGGTAGACCACTGGGAACATATGTTACATATAGATATGTTGAAGTGTGTGGAGAGACCTATATTTACAGTCCAGTCATCAGGTCCATACCTCAGGGATATGTGCCAGGCCCTTTCCTTCCCCTTATTTAAGTCACACATGTCAAGAATGACATACACATCTAGTGTCCATACAACTATCTGGAGGACTGCAGATTGTGGACAATCATGGGATCCAATTGTGATAGTAGTATAATACAGACAGTACCAACACACACAAAAGATTGCTACCACAGCCATGAAGACACATGACTTGAAACAAACTCATGGGGGGATTTTTTACATTATAAAAGCAAATGCACAACCTAATGATAATGTAGACAGCACACCTCTATGAGCATACCAAGTGGTATGTGACCTGTGTCCTGAGGCAGATGGTATTTGGATTGTCCACCAACATGTGCCCCTAGTGGGGACTACTCCCTTGTATGTAGCAGAAGTATTGAGTATGTGAAGGACATCCACATCACAGGCCATAATACCTCCTTAATTCACAGCCTTCGTCACACCAATAACTGAGTACAATGCACCCTTCTTCATGTACCTCCCTACACATCTTCCAGTGATGTGTAACTGAAGTGTACCACCTTTGCCACAGTGACCTGTCACACATCTTATTGGCCATACCTAGGTAATATTTTTGTTGCAAAGACATTACTGTCTGATGGTGCAGAACCCCCATCAAGGTGTTACACCAGATGCATGTGCAATACCTGTGCCAGTGATGCACACAGTACATACATACATAGCTGAGTAACAACATTGATGGCATGGGTTATATCAATGACGGTGTGGATTGTGGCATATATATGCCATGCACACCTGTCAACTAACCTGGATGGATCATAATCTCACTTACTGGTATAGCAGTGACCCTCTTAACACCTTCGGTAGATGTTACAGTGTCAGGATGGTGTGCTTGCTTCCCCCTCATAGATTACTAATAACTCATAATAGTTGTACAAGCGTGTTCATGCAGAATCATCTATGATTACTCACAATCACAGATGTTATGTCAGAGAAATGGGATTATGATGGTATTATTATGATATTGCCCATGATTGTGCATCCTTCTGTTAACTGTTGTCCTAGGGTCTGTAACTATGTGCCCCATTTGGTTGAGATCTCTGCTGACACTACAGTCATATTCAGACAACTCATTTTGCACAACTTCTCAATATGCACCTAACCTCTGTTATATATAACATCCCTGATATATGTCCTCTCCATTGTTCATGTCAGGATGCTTATATCCCAAAGAAATCTTCTCCATTGTTATGTGACCTTGTGTAACAGCCACATAATATACATTCACTGTGCTGTCCATACTGTATCATGTCAATATGTGACTAGGGTTCCTGCTACAAATGCCTTCATTGACATGCCATCATCTGTTGACATGTTTCACCTCTCCTCTTTCCTTGTGTTCATTCCTACAATTCATCTGTGTGTCCCTATTCAATACACACACTTTCCCCTGAATGTTTATTTTTAATAGTAATCTATCAATGCCCCTTTTGGTATGTACCTCACAAGACATCTACAACAACTAGAAAGGCCACAGAAATACCTCACAAAGAGGATTACCGGCCTCAAACAGATGCCCTACACAGACCGCCTCAAAAAACTCCAGCTTTACTCTGTCGCATATCGCCTACTTAGAGGCGATCTCTGCCTAACATACAAAGCTATGTCGAACCCAGAGCTGTTAGACATGCTCCATGTGAAGAAATCCCAATCCCTCTGAGCTACATGCCCTAGGGACCTAAACCTTATCACCACAATAAACAGAACATGCTGGAGGGATAGATTTCTGTCCCAGAGACTTCCCATACTGTGGAACAAACTACCTATCTATATCAAACAAAGCTCCTTATTAGCACTCTTCAAGAAAAATCTTAATTATTGAATGGGAGATAGGAAATTCACCCCTGGGATCACTTCTGTGGCTCTGCTTGACAGGGGCACAGGAAAATAATTTTCTTGGGTGGCAAAAGCCAGGGTACCATTTGGCTAGGCTTATATAGGCCCTAGGGCCAATAGCCTAGTACCTATTTATGAACCTATGAACCTATGTACTGTTACAAATCATTTACACAACTTTTGTTCAGTATGCCTGACACAGGTTTCTGCAACAGTCTGCACTGCATACACTTTCATATAATGTATTGAAACTTTATGCATTGATTTATTCATAACACTGGTAATCTTTCTGGTATTCCACACAAACACGTTGACCTAGTTTGCCTGTAGGTAAACAGATTTACGTGTTTGCTTCTGTCCGTGTTGCATTACACAGTTCTGGCTGGCAATACTGTTGCTAGCCACAAAATCATGCTCGTTAATGTTTAAATACAGTGCGTGTCATGAATATGAAGTTAGCCATGCTGCTCACCATGCAAACATGTAAACTCCATGTAGGCTTTGCACTAAGCCTACATGAAGTTTATTGAATCTCCAGGAATGTCTATATTATTATTAACTGAGAAAAATGCAAATTGTATTCTTCAGCCTATGGTATTTGGATGACAACACTTTTTATTTTGCCTATTTTATTTTGAAATAAGCAATACCTTATCTTCAAAGTCTGTATATTTCCAAATGAAAAAAAATATGCTGAAAATTAAAAGTCTATTCATACTAATATATAATAATGCTGATTATCATAAAGGGGCATGCAAGTAACATTCTGATTTAGACAGATGAATCAAGTTGCATTTTGAGCTCTGCAATGCTTTGCTAAATTGCAACATGACTGTGGGAAGTTCAAGACTGTATTGCCATAACTTAGACTGAAGTTTTTTTTAGCGGTACTCATCTTGAAAACCTTTAGGAAACATCACAGTTGTCCCCTAGTGATATGATATGAAAGTGGGGACAGGCCCAGTTTTTCAATAATTATAATACAGTCCAGATACCAGAAATTAGATGTCATTTTGGACCAGTAGTCCTGCATCCTCCTAATGTGACTTTTTTGAGGAAAGGTACTGGGTTTCCAGAAAGCAAACTAGCATTCTAAGCTTGTACTTATTGTACTGATTTCAAGGGGTTGTATAACCATGACTGACCCCTTTTCTTGTGCATCTCAAAGGGGCACCCATTTGCTGTTTATGTCAGCATACTGCTGATCTATGCTGACATATACAATCAGTACACCTAATTTCTTGTTCAATGTACTGATCTGTGTAAAAAGCATATTGTTACTTCCATATAACTACAAAAGTCCAAAACTGTGGTTGCTCATCTGGTGCCTTATGGGCATCCCCAAACTGGGGCCTTCCCAACTCAAAGTTGAAGGTCAAAAAATACAGTTATTATACACTCACCTCACACTCTAAACTCTTTGGTGATTCATCCTGACCACAGATCTAGTAGAGATATTCATTTATGAAGCCACAATGACCTCACAGCTTCATAATGAGGCACAAATACTGCACTCCCACACCCAGCACACCTGCAATCAGTTTGCATCCAGGATAGCCAAATCCTCTGCCCTGTCCTACTTATGACCCAGGAAAAGTCTAAGCTTTTCAAGAGACAAAACTGCAATACCTTAGTCACTTACATAGTTTATGAATAGTATCCTACATAATTTTACTGTGCTTCTTATTTGTTAAACTGTTGGCTTTTTTTGAGGTCACTGCATACTTGCTTACCAGGACAGTATCACATAGAAGAAGGTCACAAGCATATCAGTTGTAGAATAATGACACCAGGCTAGATCCTTAAGAGGAAACCAAGGTTCAGCCTGATGCTTTTCACTAAGTACCCTTCCAACCAAAACTGAATGTTATGTTTGTACTGCAGATTATTAGAGACAGTTTGATTCGGTCTTTTATGTTGATTTCATACTAGCTGTGATCATGTTTTGTAGGCAATTATTTATCTATATAATTGCTGTGATTGGTAGTATTAAACTAATGGATACAAAAGTAGGACTGCTTTATATTCCTGTAGATCACTTGGTGGCACATGGACTAACATTTGTAATTGTGACATGTTTCATGGGTAGGCTTTATGGTGCAGATGGATGAAACCCTGCCTACTGCCTAGTTTACCTTGGAGCAACAAGAAACGTCTACACTACAGGGTCAGCAGTACAGGAGTGGGGAATGATGTATTAATGCCTCTTTATCTGTCTCAGTAGGAAGGGAAAGAGAAATATGCTGGAGACCATCTTGTATCTGCCCATTGGGGAAATTCTGAGATGCTAAGCCATGGCATGAGACAAGGATGCAGAGATATACATTAACATGGAGGAAGGCATGCTTTTCTCAAAATGACCAACTGCATGCCCATGTCCACTTATCTAACCCAGCATATCTGGGATGGTTAGAGTGTAACTAATGTTAAACAGTTGGCCACAGGATGATGTCCTCTACACATATATTAATTTCATCAATCATACAGCAAAGCTAGAACTTGTGGCTGTAAGGCCGCCCACCAATTTTTTTATTTTTGGGTGACATGCTGGAAGGATTTTTGTATATGCTTGATCACTTAAGATATCAAAGACAGGAGTTAGAAAGTGTTGTACATTTCAAACAAGCTTTAAATACCATATTATTTTTTATTACGTAAACTGATATATTTTATTTTAATGCTTGAGAACTATGCTAATGGTTCATTAACAAGGTCAGCCTTCAGCCACTTCCCAGGCAATACACTAAACTCAAAACCACTGGCATTAATCTATTACCTTACATATGTAATAAACCAGTGATTACAATGGACAATCATACTACTCAGGTGGATGCTTAGTACGTAAAGGTGAAGGCTGCTAATACTGCCTGCAGTCAGGAAGCACACCTTGTAGTTTCACCAGCAAAGGAGCAATCTTGGGTGCTATATACATGCTACATCTCATTATCCTTCTGTCTGTGAAAAGAATGCGAGTGTGTATACAAGATGCTCTCACCGATTTTCAGGTACTTATCTTCACAGGATAAAATAATAAACTTGTGAAGATGCAGTACATACTGGGAAACATGCAGTCTGCAACCATTTTTCTATATTTGTACACCCAGGACATTTAGGGGTTCAGGTGTGCATTTTCTTTTTTTTTTTTCATCCCCCCATGTAGGACTAAGGCTATTGCTGCCTCTTCCTGTACTTACAGAAGTGATAAAACTCCAAAGCAGCCAAGGACGAAGTAAAAGTCCACAGTGGTAAAATATACAAACAAGATAAAAGGAAAACCCACTGGAGCCACCACGACCAGTTAAAACTTTATTTAACACATACATAAGCACTTTTGAGCATTAGCTCTTCATCATATCTAAAACACAGTCAAAATCAACCATATTTAAACAAATTACAACCAATTAGAATCAATAGCAGAACCTACGCCCCTTCAATAAGCATTTTAAAGGCATACAAGCATTTAACTCAGGTGTATGGTTAGCTTGCAATTTGGCTATTCATCTTAACTCATCTAATTCAGCACTGTGTACAATGTCACCCCCCCATACTCACTTGTTGAATGTATAATACCATAAACTGGAATCCATGCTCTTAATTTATTTCAGTGTGTTGATATAGAGCATTACTTCTTAATCATAATCTGATGTCACTCATATGTTGCAGTATGCGTTGTTTTAACATTCCATTAGTCTTCCCAACATAGAATGCTTAGTATGACATGCACTCAGCTAAATAAACCACATTTTTAGTTCTGCAGTCTGCATGTAAGCTTGATATATACTTCCTACCTGACAAAGGGTGTACAAAGATGTTGTTTTCTTTGACATATTGACATGCCCAGCATTTCTTGGATTTAAAAGTTCCGTACTTCTTCCTATGTGTCACGGACCTGTTCTTACACAAAATCTGCTTCAGATTTTGGTTGTTGGTATAAGCAAATCTGGGGTGGGGACCTGCTAGTGCTTTCAGCTTATCATCAGTGTGTAAAATCTTCCAGTTCTTTTTTATCACATAGGAAATGGTAACAATATCACTATTATAGTGTAAGTTTATTCTCACAAGCAGGTTATTGTTTAGCTTCTGTTCATTAACATTATGATTTATCACTGTTTCTGCATTTTCTGTGTGTTTCTATCAAAAAACAAAAAAATAATCCTTGTTTTCCCGCCTCTCCTCGACTAGTTTAGACCAGTTTACAGGCATTGCTGTATTCTGGGCTGTGGTGTAGTTCCTGTGTTGTCCATTACCTTACTTGGATAGAAGGAAGTTTCTTTGCTCACCAGTGAGAGTGGGGAGCCTTGAGCAGCCTACCTGTCCCTGTAGGAAGTGACCTCAGCACGATAAGCTGTAGTAATTGGTTGTTTTGGACCATTTCTAGTTCTTTTGTACTTCACTGTTTAAAATCCGCCTCTGGGTGTTTTTTTCTGGCTATACTGCTCAGACAAGCTCCTCGTGGTCCTGCAGAGTGGTCCTAGCAGCAGGGAACTCAGAAAAGTGACTACTTTCTGGATTTAAGTATCTTTGTTTTTTTTTCACTTGGAATAGCTTCTGTAGCTTACCCTGAACTAGCTTGAATTGTTTTTTAACTGTTTGCTGCATTATTTTAAAATCTGCACTTAAAGTTACATTTTAGTCGAATTTGATCGAAAGTTTGTTTGTTTGTTTGTTTAATTTAACTGTGGAGGCTGCCCACTAAAGTGTGCTAGCCTGTGTAACTGATTTATCACTGTTTCTGCATTTTCTGTGTGTTTCTATCAAAAAAACAAAAAAAACATAAAAATAATCCTTGTTTTCCCACCTCTCCTCGACTAGTTTAGACCAATTTACAGGCATTGCTGTATTCTGGGCTGTGGTGTAGTTCCTGTGTTGTCCATTACCTTACTTGGATAGAAGGAAGTTCCTTTGCTCACCAGTGGGAGTGGGGAGCCTTGAGCAGCCTACTTGTCCCTGTAGGAAGTGACCTCAGCACAAGACGCTGTAGTAATTGGTTGTTTTGGACCATTTCTAGCTCTTTTGTAGTTCACTGTTTAAAATCCGCATTTGCACGGCTTTGCGTGGTTGTGCGCATAGCGCAGTGCCGGTTAAACAAGGTTAAACTTCTTCTGGCTCCGCCAGGTCTGCTCTTGAAATTTTCCCTTAAGGAAGCTCTACTCTTAGTATAATCAGACTACTCACTATATTATAAGCCTAGCACTTGATCTCAATACTTCTCTACTAAGTAAGCACTCTCGTACTAAGTAAAGCACTACATCTACTTACCACCCCTGTGAATATCCACTTCCCTTAAAGGTACAGCACTCCCTTATACTGTTCTAGCATGTCGAGTGGTAGATTACTGGCATCCTCTCCAGTTCAGCTGGTCAATCTGGGTATCTTGAGACAATGCTACAGTTGTCTCATGTACACAGACAACCCCCTCCTCCTCCCAACAAACACAAATACTTGTGAGAGATGCAACCATATAGCCAAACTGGAGGCTGAACTCTCACAACTCAGGGCTGGCATGACCAGACAGGAGGAGATGGTAACCACACACACAACAATCCCAGTCCCACATAGACCTACCACAATTGCAAATCAAACACATAAAAACACAAAAACATACTCGGAGGCTCTATTAAAAAACTTACCAAAACAACAGAGGCTCCCAAAGCAGACATCCAAAAATCCACCACCTCAAAACAAAACACATGCAACACATACCTCAATAAATCAGTGTGTCAACCAGTCACAGCCCTTAAGGCCAAACACCTTGCCCGATACACTAGTAATAGGTGACTCTATAGTCAGACACACTGATGTCCCGCTGACCAGGCTGAACAAGGAGAGGGTGACTGTGAGCTGTCTATCGGGAGCTAGGATCCGCCACATAACACACACACTCAAGTCACTCCAAAGCAAGTACAAATATGACTCCGTCATTGTCCATGCTGGTGTGAATGACCTGAGATGTACCTCCCTGGACTACAGGAAAAGAGACATAGAGGAGCTCTCCGATTATGTAGCCCAGGCTGGTATGACCCTGACCCTGAGCAGCATCTTGCCCTCACCAAGAATGATACCACAATACAAAGGCAAGATGATCAGCTTTAACAATTGGCTCAAGTACTGGTGTCATTCTAAGGGGATCCAATGTCTATCTGCCTGGGAAGACATGTTGGACAAGCCACGCTGCTTCGCAAGGGATGGCTTACACCTGTCACCACTGGGCTTCCGGATATTGGCTAAGGCTCTTGCCACCCTCATAGTGCCTTTTTTAGGCAAGGCTCAAAAGACAAACCCACCTCCTTAGAAAACAAAAATGGAAAAAAACTAAGGGTAATGCTGCTCAACGCCAGAAGTCTAAATCTCAAGATGCAGGCACTTGATGCACTCCTCAGCATGGAGAACATTGACGTCTGTGCAGTAACTGAAACCTGATTCAAGGCTCCTGAGAGCACCCCAGCGCTACCAGGCTGTACCTCGTATCATGCTTTTCGGCCCCAAAACCCGGGCCGAACCACAAAGGGAGGGAGAGTGTCCATATTCATCAAGGACACCCACACCTCCAGGTTAGTAGCAACACATGAAGCATCAGAGACCATACAGGTGCAACTAACCACAGGCAAAACTGCTATACAACTGGTAGCATGTTACAGACCACCCTCCCAATCTCAAGAACCCCACTCAGCCTTCCTGAAGACATTGGAGGATATGAATGTATCACAAAATACCATCATACTGGGAGACTTCAACAACCCAAACATAGATTGGGTACATTATTCTAGCCCTAATACCCTAGCCCAAAGGTTCCTGGAATTCATAAATTCAAATGCACTGGAACAACTAGTCACCTCTCCCACTGGGGAGATAATATACTAGACCTGATCATCACAAACATGGGGGCAAAATGCTCCACACCGGAAGTATACCCCTCACTAGTGAGATCTGACCACAAACTAATCACCCTGGATATACATATCCCACCTCCACCCCCAGCACAAAAGACCACAGTGAAACACTTCTCAAAAGCAGACTTCACTCTTCTTAAGACTGAGATGGTATCCTTTAAGCCCACTGTGCCAGTGGATACCACATCCCAAAATGCTGAATCCTTCACAAATGCTTTCTATGGACATCTCCAAGAATGCATGGATCATGCAATCTCAAATAAATCCAAGTCCCTCTCCACCAAAGGTAAGCGTCCTGTCTGGTGGACCTCAGCCATAAACAAATTGTATAACAAAAGAAGGAAGCTACTGCACGTCAGAGCAAAATCCCATGAAGGGAAGACATCTCTGATCAACATTAGCAGAAAACTACATTCTCTCATAAAAACATCCAAGGCCAACTTTGAGAGAAAAATCGCTAAGGACACTAAAGATAACCACAAAGCCTTCTTCAGCTATGTTAGAAACCTGGAAACCCTCAGATATGCTCAGAGTTGGTTCACAACAACAAAAATACACTGAACCCACAGATATTGCCAACATTCTGGCTGACAGGTTCAGTGCAAATTTCTCCCGTCCCTCACCCCCAAAAGAAGAAATACTTATCCCAGCTGAATGTAATCTCCCTGTCATCTCAGATGTCCAAGTGAGAACCGCCCTAAACAAAGCAAAAAACACAGCATCAATGGGACCTGACGGTATCCCGGGTTGCGTGTTACGGGAACTCCAAGAGGAGCTAAACCCACACATAAAAATGCTATTTAACCTTAGCCTTACTTCGGGATATGTACCTGAACACTGGCGTACAGCAACAGTGGTCCCACTCCACAAGGAGGGTGCCTCTACAGACCCTGGAAACTACCGCCCCATAAGCTTAACCAGCCTGTTCTGCAAAGCTATGGAAAGAATCATTATGGAACTCATAAACAGAGACATAGGGGACCTACAGACACTTAACCCCACCCAGTTCGGCTTTGTAAAGGGCAGATCCTGCCTTTTAAACCTGGTTGACTTTTTCGAAACAGTCACTAGAGCCATTGATGAGGGCAAAGCAGTCCATACAGCATACCTGGACTTGGCTAAGGCCTTCGACACAATACCCCACTCAGGCATCATAGATAAGCTCAACAGCTTAAAAATAAACCCTTATGTCACTAGGTGGGTTGCAAACTGGCTAAAGGACAGAACCCATAAAGTTAAAATCGCTGGAGCAATGTCAGACTCAAAGCCAGTCACAAGTGGTGTCCCACAGGGATCTGTCCTGGGACCCCTCTTGTTCGGCATTTATTTCTCAGATGTTAAAGCAAACATGGGAGGGCTGTGGCTGACAAAGTTCGCAGATGACTGCAAACTAGGCGCCATAGTCGATACACCAGCAGACACACACATCCTACAAAAAGGCCTCACAGAAATGGACAACTGGTGCCGGAGTCACGGCCTTAAACTAAATGCCAAAAAATGTATAGTCATCCCCTTTGGGAAAAACAAAGTACCCACAAATTATCACATAGACAGCAACCCACTGAGTACGGAAAAAGTAATCAGAGACCTAGGGACCCAAGTCGACAGCGACCTCTCATTTGACACCCATGTTGCCAAAGTGGTTAGAAAAACATTCTACCTTGCACACCTCATCATGAAGGGATTCACATCCAGATCCAAGGATGTCATTGTACCCCTATATTCCTCCCTCATCAGACCCATGATTGAGTACAATGCCCCATTTGGTATGTACCACACCCGGCATTTGCAACAGCTGGAGAGACCACAAAAGTACCTCACCAAGAGGATCAAGGGTCTCCAACATATGTCTTATTCTGCCAGACTAAAGAAACTTCAGCTCTACTCAGTAGCATACCACCTGCTCAGAGGTGATCTCTGCCTGACGTACAAGGCCATGTCCAATCAGGATCTGATGGACATGCTCCACCTCAAATAATCCAAATCCATCAGGACCACGAGAGCTAAAGACTTAAACCTTTGCACAAGTATGAATAGGACATGCTGGAGGGATAGATTCATAACCCAGAGGCTTCCCATGCTTTGGAACAAGATCCCAGTTCGTATTAGGCAGAGCCCCTCACTGACTCTTTTCAAGAGAAATCTTGATGAGTGGATGGGAGATTGTAAGTTTACCCCAGGGGTCACATCTGTGTCACTGCTAGACAGGGGCACAGTAAACTAATTCTATTATATAAGGGGACCTTAATTGTGTCACTACAAGACAGAGGCACAGTATTCTAAATTTATTCTGTACATTTTTGTACCATGTCATGGGGTGGCAAAAGCCACATCACTATGGCTAGGCTTACAAATGCCCCAGGGCAGATAGCCTAGTACTATACTATGAGACTATGAAACTATGAAACAATAGTCCCATTGTGAGAACTGCCCATATTACATTCAAACCATGGCTTGCCTCTATTCCTTCTCCAACTTTTTGTCCTAGCTATTGTTCTCATAACTCTTTGTGTTGAATAGCCATGACTAGCAAACATATACTGCATGTTGTCTAACTCAGTTTCATATATACTATCTTCAGTGCACAGTCTAGAAATTCTTAACCCCTGTCCACTCATTACAATGTCAAAAATGTGCCTTGGGTGCATTCTGTCATACATTAGCATGTTATTTCTCCAACAATTTTTCCTATACACTCTGGTTTGTAATTTGCCAGTGAAGTGTTTATAAATTTTCACATCTAAAAAAATCTATTGATTCAGCAGAATAGCTAACACTAAAATGTAAAAGATCTGTTGTGTTTTCCAAGTATCTAACAAATAACAATAATTCTTCAGTTGTACCACTCAACAAAATAAATATGTCAACCACAAAATTATGGTATATTTTCAAACTTGCCTTCCATGGGCAAGTACAAGATAGAACATGGGTAGCCTCCCAGTGTGCCAACACCAAGTTGGCATAGGTGTTGGCACAGGGGGTACCCATGGCTACAGCATCTCTCTGCCAATAATACTGATCATAAAACATGAGTAAATGATTGCACAAAATCAAGTCAAGAAAAGCACATATCTGTGTAACTTTCTTTCCATTGACTATTGCTTGAGTTGAAATAAAATCTTTAACAGATGTGATTCCATAAGTATTCAGAATCACAGTAAATAAATTATTTACATCTAAAGTCACAAATATGTAACTTTCATAACCAGTTATGGATTCATAAGAATCACGCAGAGATCATAAGAAATAGGAGGTGTCATTTATGACTGCTGGCACATAAGATAGCATTATTTTAAGTTTCTTCTCCACCCATATAGAGAGGAACTCAGTAAGCCAACCTCTGCCAGATACTATTGGTCTATAGGAGGTTTGAGGGGATTCTTACGAATCTTAGGTAAACCTTTCAATATAGATATGACAAGCTCACCAGCCTTAACATAAACCCCTACATCATGAGATGGGTTGCCATCTGGCTGACGGACAAAACCCATATGGTAAGAGTTGCAGGAGCTAGGTCTGACTCTAAACCGGTTACAAGTGCTGTTCCCCAGGGCTCAGTCCCAGGACTCCTCCTGTTCGGCATATACTTCTCAGAGGTACAGGCAAGCACAGAAGGATTATGGCTGACCAAGTTTGCAGACGACTGCAAACTAGGGGCTATAATTGACTCTCCCGCTGACACAGACATCCTCCGAAATGGTCTCACTGAGACAGATACCTGGTGTCAAAACCATGGCCTCAAGCTAAATGCCAAAAAGTGCATAGTCATCCCCTTTGGAAAAAACAAAGTACCCACAAACTACCACATAGGTGGTAGCCCCCTACATACGGAAGACATAATAAGTGATCTAGGGACCCAAGTAGATAGTAACCTCTCCTTTGATAATCACATTGTCAAAGTGGTTAGAAAATCCTTCTATGTGGCCCACCCAATCACAAAAGGGTTTGCATCCAGATCGAAAAAGGTCTTTGGGCCCCTCTATGCATCACTCATCAGACCCATCAGAGTACAATGCCCCATTTGGGATGTACCTTACAAGACACCTGCAACAACTGGAAAGACCACAGAAGTACCTCACCAAGAGGATCACTGGCCTCAAGCAGATGTCCTATGCAGCTTGACTGAAGAAACTCCAGCTGTACTCGGTTGCATACCGCCTACTCAGAGGTGATCTCTGCCTGACATACAAGGCCATGTCCAACCCAGAATTGATGGACATGCACCACCTAAAGAAAACCATATCCCCTCGAGCCACATGCTCCAGGGATCTAAACCTCACCACTACAACAAATAGGACATGCTGGAGGGATAGATTCTTGTCCCAGAGACTTTGCATGCTCTGGAACAAGACTCCAATCTACATTAGGCAGAGTTCCTCACTAACCCTCTTCAAAAGAAACCTTGACGAGTGGATGGGAAAGAGAAAGTTTACCCCAGGGAACACTTCAATGGCTCTGCTGGACAGAGGCACAGGTAACTAATCTAAGGGGGTGGCGAAAGCCAAGACATTTCGGCTAGGCTTATAAATGCCTTCGGGCAGATAGCCTAGTCCCTACCTATGAACCCGTGAACCTATGAACATTTAACAGATATGTATGAAACAGCTCTGTGAATCTGGAAAGCTGAGGACCACATTATAAAGCACAAGCATGAGTGTCATAGCAATGTAACAGACTTTTGTGTCTCCCTTAGCTGAGATGCCAAACAGAATAAATATAGCTAAATCAGATAAACATGCAGTCATAGAAAAACACAAAAATTGCAATGCCCACAAATATACATATATATATATATATATATATATATATATATATATATATATATATATATATATATATATTAATTACTAATGAGGCTACTTCAAAAGAAATTAAGAAAAAAAAATAATTATTTCTTCTCTGAGGCATACAGCATCAGAGATGACCCTACAATACTTGTGACAGAACAGAGTCTAATGTACCAAGATGTCATCTACCTCAGAAGAAAATTCTCTTGTACAATGTCTTAAGTCAGGCAATAATGACCAACAGGATGGACATTACAGAAGAATAATGGAGTGCCATGGGTGTTATGAGGCCCAATATCTCAAGCATAGCACTTCCTCACCCTTACAGGGATAACTGTTTCCCTATAATATCCACCCTGGATGACATTATTGGAAATAAAAATGGACTATCTGTTATGTTGCTGGGTTGTATTATTTGATGTGGATATGGGCTATCAGATATGTTGTTTTGTTTTTGTTTTTTATTAGGTTTTTTTGTGTGCTAACCCTAATCCTGCTACTATCCCTAACTCCAACCCTACACAATACCTAAACAAAAATCTTTCCTTAACAGTACCACTACACAAGATACCCTACATACACACATGCGGGTTTGTGCACATGTGCACGTACACACACACACACACACACACACACACACACACACACACACACACACACACACACACACAGAAGTAACCACATTGATTGTGTCCTGCATAAATATTCAGTTGTGAACAGACAAATGATGAATGAATAAATTATAGCTAAAGTGCTGTATTAAAGCTCTTTGCTGGTAGATGCTTAGATGGTGCTGAAGTCAATTGCTTTAATTCAATTTTTATTTTTGATGTTTCTGCTTAATTTTTTAAGATAAATATTTAGGATGCTGAAAGCAAATGGTGTATTCAGCACAAGATTTTAGGCATTGCAAATAGATTTGTGCCATGAGCTTTTTTTTTTTTTAACAAGGTTCTATGCATACATTACTTTATTACCTGCAATGGTGAGTGTCCAGTGGGGATCACCGATTCTTCATTCTCATTTTCTAACATGAACTAAAACAGCAGTTTAGAATTACTAGTGAGCCCATATTCAACAGATGCCATACAGTTGGAAGGAGATTAAAAAAATGAATACATAACGTTTAGTCCTATGGCACAAATGATTAAAGCCCTAGCTATCACTCAGATGACCCGTGCCTGGCTGGCAGAGAGGACAGTGAAGAGACAGAGTACTGATGGGTCTGACTGGGCAACTTTTGCCAGCTCACTTATCATGCAATGATGAAAATAGCTTATCTTCTTACCATTAGAAAATGCAATTAAGCGTGAGGTGTATCTTTTACCAGGCTATCTCTGGAAATCCTTTACCACCATAATGATAAGCCACATTTCCAGGGATTGAGCAAGAGAATTCCTGATGTCACTGCTGGAAGGCAGATAAGAAAAGCTTAAAGGATCTTCAGACTGGTCTGCTCCCTAACATTTGATAGCCCTGTTCATGCCTAGTAAACACTGAATAGCATCCCCAGAAGAAAAAATTGAGCTGAATGGGTGTAGTGGGAGAGTCATTGGGTCATCCTATGGAGTTAAAACATGTATGAATCACTGGTAGGCATTTTTCTTACATGGCAAAGTAGTAAAGTACAAAGCTTAGAAGTGTTAGAGATTGTACGGTAATTAATATTCACTGATACATATTAAAGGTCATTTTATCATAGTCTAAAATCCCATTTACAATATTTAACAAAATCATGCATGATGGTAGTCTGGTACAGTACAAAAGTGATGTTTTGCATGCTGATTGAATAGAGACTGAGTTAAAAGAGCACAAATTGCATACAACACACTGGTAATCTACTTATTGGTTATAAAATGTGACCTAGATGCACTGACATTACATTGTGAAGTATATAAGAACTTAATAATCACATCCACAAGTTAGACGAGCAGATGTTATTAATGCTGTAATATGTGCAGCATGGTGTATTGTAAAAGAGAAAATGTATGTTCTTTCTAATGTATTATTAAAACTGTGTGGTGTTTATGCTAACATTACCAGATATTCGCTGTCTGTGGTTCAAAATAAGACCAAATTAAATGGATGATAATTGACAGCCATGCCTTGAGATCATGTCTTTTCAAAAATTCGCTTGGTGCCAATTACTGTATAAGACTGTTCATATATATTACCTTCTGCAGAACAAAAACTGATGGAATGTTTATCAGAAGTAAGGCTAATATACTAATTAGCATGTGCTTATTTCATCAAAACACATTATTGGCATCCAGAAAAAATAAAATGAAATGCTGAAGAAGATTTGAGTAAGTGTACATTTTCTGTATTTTATGAAAGACAATGAAACATAATTAGTTAAGGAATCTTGCAGTTAAGGTTATATAAGGATGTAGGTTAATTTCAGTGTCAGGAAGACTGATGCTTAATTAGTTTGAGAAAAGGCTGAGGAGGCATCTTGCCAGAAACTATTAACCTAACTTTTTACTTTGATCTTCATAAATTAATTATGAGGGTGATAGACAATAAGTAGACATTAACATTCAATACATCAGATGGTATCCCATCTTTTCCAGGAACTTTAGTTATAGAGATTCTTTTTTACATCTTCCATTGGTTCCTGATGAAGTATTGGCTGCTCTTGTTCATGGGCATATTTGGCATTAATGGAGCAGGACCAGCTCATTTAGAAATGAAGCTTATTTAGCAGCATAGTTGTAGCTTTTCATGTTAATGAGATAATAGCACTCATATTGCATTGCTCAGAAAGAACATAATCTAAATAGGAATTTTAAGTATTATTCAAATTTACCATTTTTTGTCTTAACTCATTACATCCGAGTGATGCCTGTAGGTGCATCTGCAGTTAAGTTCTACTGACTCCTCTAGGTGTCAAATATTGCTTGTTCATATTTGCATCAATAGTTCCAAAGCCATGCTATGTGCAAGGTTTTAAAATATTTCATCTTAAAGCTTACACAATGGCAAACTCAACTGCATTAATATTTGACCTCTGTCTAGTGCAGGTAAATAAATACTAACTGTTGTTTTTATGAAATTAATTTACATAGATATAATTTTCAAAATGTTTCTAAATATCTCAACAATCAAGTAATGCAGACCCAGAACTGATTAGCCTCATATGAAAGGTCTCAACTAGATGAATACAATGCTGTGGACGATATGTATGTAACTTGAGTGGCTGCTGAGATAAATTGCTTATAAAATATTACAAATGCAATAGTTACTGTGTTTACTGTGACTTATAAAATTCAGTTTAAGACCTAGAACCTAAAGAATGCTACCACTATAATATATAGTTTGTGCTGAAGAGTTTGCCATTTACACTTTTTTGTAAAAAAAAAAAAAAATTAAAAAACTATGGTTCCAGAAATATGAACATTTGTATGAAATGTGAGGACATAATTTGATTCTGTCAAAATGCTTAGGCTCCCCCCACTGGAAGTTACAGTGCACACTTCCTGAGCTCAATTGAAGTGAATAAGTATTGACTATTTGTTTCCATGATCCAATGAAGAAAATAATTGTAATAAAAAAACACCCCTTTCCTTTTATTCAGTATTAATTGAACTGTAGTTTGACTGTACTACTCAGTATGTGGATATCTGATAGAGCTACTGAGTTACAGGATAGAGCTTTTTGTCTCTCTTTGGTAGTTCAGGATATTTGTGTCTGAAAATCTAAATAAAGTTTTAGAGCATTTCTTCAAAATATAATTTAATGTAATTTTCAGATGATATACATTTTCTTGTATTTAGAAAATGTAAATAGGTGTGTAGTTTTGTAACTATCTACAATCATTAATAATATGGGCTTGTTTACCATAATATAAAATTGTTCACCTACATACAGTTTCTTGAACTCTTACATTATAGAATTAAGAATATACATTTTATGAAAAAAGGATATATTGGCAGATGTGGTTGGGGGAACCTGAAAAGACTACCACCAGTTTCATTTACCTCTTGAATATTTTTTTGGACTAACCCTTGTAGAAGTCTATGACAGTGAAACTTCTTACAGTATGCGATCATCTGTTATAGCAGGAAGATTAGGATTTAATAATCTGCGGAAATCACCTACAGATTAATGAATTTTAAAATGCCATTTATTTTTAGCTCAACCAGGTAAGAGTGATTTAATTAAGATAACAGTTAGGGACAACCAGTATTTATCAACTGAATTTACTGCTACTATAGTAGTATGGTACTCATTCATTATAAGTTACATTTTAAGTTTTATCATAAAGTGTGTCATAAAGGTTTCTACTGTCTGGACAATTTTTTTAATCATAACTTATTACTAAATCAGCACTATAATTGAATTTTCAAGAAAAGATTGATTTAAAAATATAGGTGTACTTACTGGCATTACAGACGTTTATGCATATGCCGTGTCTGTCTCCTCCATTTTTGTTTTCTGTTAGAATTGGGTATATGATTTTGTTCAGAGCAGGGTATGCAATATACCTTTAGAATGTATTTGTTCTGTTATGGTATTACAGGAATTACATCACAAGTAGCTATTATAATGTGATATAGTATATGTCTGTACAAACAATGTCAACAAAATAGAAATGTTAGCTAAAATATTTTCCAGATATTTTTTCTAGATCCTTCCATTTTACTGCAGTTTACTTCACAGCAGACATACATATATGACTTCTGTGTAGGTTGACAAAAAAAAATCTGTAAAAGGCACAAAAGTATCTGACTTGTTTAGATATAAAAGCAGATGCAAACTAGTATTTGTTTATCGGAATGTATATGAATTTTTTTTAAATCTTGCAGTAAAAGGGCAATTTTTGATAAATTAGGACATTCACGTGTGTATTCACGACAATGTTATTTATTTTGTGAATGCAGATCCAATATGTATTGTCTTTACTGCAGAATCTGGCATTCTGGATTTAAATTTCTACCAGATGTTTCACCCCTGACCTAGCATCAATCAAGAACCTAAGAATATAATTGTATAATGTATTTTTCACCATAACAAACAGCATGTGGTGAGAAATGTCTCGAAGCTTTCTTCTAAAAATTGACATGTTGAGACCATAAAGGATGACAGTGACATTTTATAGTCTACTTTTGAAAAAAATAATAAAATATATCTTGTCCTTTACTGAAACATCTAATATCCAGAGGTATGGAAGCTCAGATTTTATACTCAGCAAAAACAAATATATGTATCAAGAATAAAACTTTCATTTCTGATTATTTAGATTTTGCAATGACACAAATTCAGATCAAGGAATTCATTTCATCCGAAGATTTCAAAGAAAAGTATATATAGCATCTTTGAGATGAAATGCAAATATACATTGGCAGAATGTGCTGCTCCAAAGGAAAATAAGTGATTACTCTATAATTGATTCTATATTATTAATGTATGGAAATGTTAGAATTGGTGCTTCAATATTTGCTTACCTATTCATTTTTAAGAAAAAAATTACCCATGAGGAATTAACTGTGCTGTTAGCCAGCATAAACAACAAAAAGAAAACGTTTCACCACAGAAACATGACCAGGATGTTAATATAAACATCTGATTTTATTAGTAGGAAACAAATAAAATGGGTAAGCACTTTCACACTATACAAAGTGCTTCATCAGACCATACAAATCTACACATCCCGCTATTATTTAAGTACAATATAATTCAACAATCTACCAATCAAATCAAACAAATTATCTAAAAATATTCAAATCGGACAAATATCATTGAAGTCCAATAAAACATTAAAATAACCTGAAAAGACCTCGGGCTTTCAAGACAGGTTTTAAAGAAACCCATCCATTTAATCCAGGAGCCTTATCAGCTTTTAAATTGATTATCCAATATAGCTCCCAAGTCTGAGTAAAACTCTTCCAGTCCCCCATTCTGGTATTTTTAAAAACTCTCTCAACGACCATAAAGCCAAAAGAAGTATCATACCTTATTCTAAAGCATGCCTAGCAAATGTACTTTGAGAATTACCAGTGCGAATGCAATATAAATGTTCTTTAATTAATTCCATTAAGGAACAATTGGTTCTCCCAACATAAAAACTCATGCATGCTTTACATCAAGCAAAATAAATAACAGCAGTAGTAATGCAATCTGCATGGACATTGAATCTAAAATATATCTCCTTTAATGGATGAATAAAAATTTTAGCTTTATCAATGTAAGTGCAGTAACTGCGCATATAGTAGCACAACAATCCTGCTGTAACTACAGAATGGGACCTATTCTGATATTGCGTTTTATGACATAAGTGTCTTTTCATAGATTTCTTGTTCTTAAAAAATAAAGCTTGGTCTTTCACCCACTAGATCTTGAATATGTTGATTTGTTTGTAAAATCATCCAATTGGTCCTAATAATACCACAGATAATCCTAATATAATTTGCATAACTGAGGGAGACTGAAACCCCTCTTGTTCTATAATCATCATCTCCAAGTGCATTTCCTACATCAGAACTACTGAAACCTATTCCTTGTGAATAATAAGACCATGCTTTATCCTTTCTATAAAGATGGATATCAAAGCACATCTTATTAACCTCCTTTGGGTATACCCCTGTCTAGAAACTCACAACTCAAAGCTTTAAGGGTCTGTTGAAACCCAGCTTCCAAGCTACTCAGCTTGGAGGCTCACATCCCCTCCCCTTTAATAATATTTTTAAATATATGGTCAGGATGTATGCTATTACAATGTAACATCGCATTAATCCAGCAGGGTTTCCTATATAAATTGGTGTTAAACATAGACTCCACCACCCCCACTGAAATAGAGATATCCAGGGAATCAATGGAATCCCATGAATTCTGATGGGTACATTTCAAAAAGGAAGTAGTGGTATGCAAATAATCTACAAAACATGCAAGCTGTTGTGGAGTCCCTGCCCAAAGTAGGAACACATCATCTACAAATCTCTTATAAAACTTAATATAAGCAGAATATTCATGGGATCCCAAAATATATTCCATCTCCCACTGAGTAAGTGTCATGTTTGTATAGGTACTGGCACATGATGTGCCCATAGTTATGTCGGTCTTCTGAAGAAACAACAAGGCATCAAGCATGAATACATTGTTGTCTAGCACTGTCTCAAGAAAAAAATACAGAACAGATCTATCATTTTGTCATCCTAGTCGCTATGTGTAACAGGATAATCCTAAACCATAACACCCTGCAAATTCAGAATAACTGTAAATAAAGATGTTATATCCAAGGTGACCTTAAAATAGTCATTGCCCATCTTGCATGCATCAGAAATATTGTACAGACTTTGCAAAAAATGTTTGATATCCCTAAGTACTGCTGATGCTTGCTCAAGAACTGGTTTCATTTTCTTTTCAACAAAGATAGAGAACGGCTCAGTGAGCCAGCCTCTACCGGAAACTATAGGCCTAAATGGTGGTCTATGATGGTTTTTATGTACCTTTGGGAGACCCTGAAACAATGCAATTAAAGGACATTCAACCATCAAATCATCTTCAACATTTGCCTACCTACTGAAATTGCAAGATATTTCTTTTTGAATAATAGACAATAACATGCTTCAGCTATAATGCATACAGCTGAAAATTGTAAGACATCTAAGCGTAAGCAAGGAAAAATACTGCTTAGAAAACATACTTGCAGAATCAATGATACCCAATGGATACTCAGGCTAGGATTCATGAATGTCTGGTTTGTCACACTAAACAAGTCTGCAGGATGGGCAGCTACAAGCAGGGTGTGTGCAACTCAGAAAACATTATAACATGACATGGCTGGCTAGAAGAAAGGGGTTAGAAGAGATATATGATAATGACCATATAATGAGCCATGATCTATGCTAATGAAGTAAAAAAAATTGCAGACCAATTTAGAAACATATAAATATTGCATAAACACACCACACTAAAGTTAACAGTGAATTCAGCTACATGATCACATTCAATAGAGAAAACCATTGACTAATGTTAGGGGTTGTTGCAGTCATTGTAAATCTATCTGCAAGAGTCTCCTATAGAACTTTCTGCTGCTGTCAGTGGCAGACATTGCCCTGAAGGTGTGGAGTCTTCAGATTTTGCTAACTTTTCATGGTTTCTATGAAATTGACAAAATAGACTGCTACAGCGTATACAGGGACAACATACAAAAAAGGAGTGGACATATGTTGACCTCATCTGCAGTCTGATGGGAATCACGGATAACCCAACGTATTAAATGGCAAGTGTAGATTTACATCTACAGGTACCTTTCTGTGATCTGCAGGAGACAATGTGGAGGCTTTATTGGCTTCTGCCTCCAGAATACTCCACTGGTTCCTTAATGTTATCCTGCAACATGTGGGGAAGCATATGTGGTTTCCAAGTATTCAAGAGGAAAGACCAAATACTGTGGAAGACATCTATGCTATAGCCAATTTCCCTGAGATACCCAGGGCCATAGAGTGCACCCATATCAAAATAAAGGCCACATTTGGTGAAATAGGAAGGATGTATTTGAACAGCAAGGGTTATCACTCAATCACTTTTCAGGAGGTCTATAACGCACATGTTATTGTCTATAATGTGTATGCATGCCACCCACACGATTGTCATAACACACGCAGGCACACACACACACACACACACACACACACACACACACACACACACACACACACACACACACACACACACACTGCAGATCAGTGGCCTGCACCAAAAGTTTACAAGGGCTAACTTATGCACTAGAACCCTGGCCCATGACAACAATGAGAAATCCACACAACCCCTCAGAACAAGGTTGCAACCACACCCATACATAAACTAGAAATATCATAGAGCACATATTTGGTATTCTCAAGTCACAATTGTGCTGCCAGGATACATCTGGTAGTGCTCTGCAGTATGAACCTGCTACCTGTGCCAAAATAATGAGTCTGTGTGCTGTATTACATAATTTACTGTTTAGTTACAGCATGGTGGCCCAATGCAAGGACTGCAGTTCCCAGCGCTAAAGGTAGAGGATTCTGAGACATACAAGGAGTCAGATGAGGTGCCAGCAAATGGGGACAACAGACAGAGGCAGGTACAGCATGTCATGGCTCAGGCCAATAGACAGTAAACTGCACATACACTTGCTACATAACTTATATAAGAGCTGAGCAGATACAGACAGTAACAGTGATGCATAAAAACAAACCAGACTGTGTTTACCCATCCATGTTCTGGCTACTATAAGAATCAGACATAGGAAGCCCAAGGACAGGCCAATTTTACCATCATTAGTACAGGTTAGTCAGCAAGCTTTCCTTAACAAATACTACCATATTTAAACAGATGAAGCAGGCAGTAAAAATGATTACGTATTCACAGGAAAATCAGACCACATAATTTGACATGAGTTCTGTAGATACAGATAGTAACAAAGGTGCTTAGAAGCAAAGCAGACTGTGCTTCCTCATGCACTGCCTGGTCACTTTGTGCAGCGGACATAAGCAGTTGAAGTCAGATACTTTTCCAGAGGCCAGAACACCCTCATCATCATTTGCACAGTTGCATGAACAAGCTTTGCTACACTACTACAACAACTAACTAAGTAGAGGAAACAAGATGCAAAGATTCAAAGATTCACAGAAACGTAATTGTCATTTAGGACCACACAAGTGCCACCTAAACGAAAGTACAAATATCAGCTCATGAGAAAAATGCAGTGCAAATAACATAGATACAGCGGTATCAGAGAATACATAAGAAAGAAATAACAACACGTGTGACATGCAAGAGGAAGCACACATTATATAAACACACTCAACACCCATTAACCAGTGATAAATAATAAACAAATAACACATAAATAACACTTAAATAACACACATGAAAAATTAGGATGTGAATGAAAAATAGACTTTTTGCCTTCTCATACACTGTTTGGCTACTCCTTGCATCAAACATACACAATCTAAGTTACAAATTATTGTCACAATGGAGGAGGAGGCTACAGAAGAGCATGCCTTTCATAGGGAGGTGTGTGAGTAGAAGAACTGAGGTTTACTAGAACAACTATGCACACTTAAGGCCAATGTGTCCAGGTACAGGGTGTGTGTCTATGTGTAGATGCCCATGGTGAACTGTGTGTGTGTGTGTGTGTGTGTGTGTGTGTGTGTGTGTGTGTGTGTGTGTGTGTGTGTGTGTGTTTGTAGATGTCCATAGGTTCATAGGTTCATACGTAGGTACTAGGCTATCGGCTCAAGAGCCTAAATAAGCCTAGCCAACAAGGTTCCCTGGCTTATGCCATGCAAGAATGTTAATTTCCTGTGCCCCTGTCGAGCAAAGCCACAAAGATTTTTCTTGAAGAGTGCTAATGAAGTAGCTTGTTCCAGTGTATAGGAAGTGTCTAGGACAGGAATCTATCCTTCCAGCCTGTCCTGTTTATTGTGGTGACAAGGTTTACGTCCCTAGAGCATGTAGCTTGGAGGGATTGGGATTTTTTTAGATGTAACATGTCCAACAGCTCTGGGTTTAACATAGCTTTATATGGTAGGCAGAGATCTCCTCAGAGTAGGCGATATGCTACAGAGAAAAGCTGAATTTTTTCAGATGGTCAGTGTAGGGCATCTGTTTGAGGCCAGTAATTCTCTTTGTGAGGTACTTCTGTGGCCTTTCCAGCTGCTGCAGATGTCTTGTGAGGTACAGTCCAAAAGGGACGTTGTACTCTACAATGGGTCTAATGAGTGCCGAGTAGAGGAGAACAATAACCTCTTTTTTTCTGCATGAGAACCCTTTTATGATGAGGTGTAACACATAGAAGGATTTCCTGACTACTGTGGCAATGTGATTATCAAAGGAGAGACTACTGCCACCTGGGTCCCAAGGTCTCTTATCACACATTCAGTGTTAAGTAGACTGTCGTTCATGTGGTAGTTCATGGGTACAGAGTTTTTGCCAAAGGGGATGACAATGCACTTTTTGGCACTGAGCTTGAGACCATGCCTCTGACACCAGGCATCTGTCTCAATGAGGCCCTTCTGTAGGATGTCCACATCATTTGGGGACTCAACTATGGCTCCTAGTCTGTAGTTATCTATGAACTTCTTTAGCCAGAAGCCTTCTGTGTTAGCCTGTACTTCAGAGAAGTAGATACCAAACAGGAGAGGTCCCAGGACTGAACCCTGTGGTACTCCACTTGTCACTGGTTTAAAGTCAGATTTGGAGTCTGCAACTTTTACAGTGTGGGTTCTGTCAGTGAGCCAGTTGGCAACCCATCTTGTGACGTAAGGATTTATACCTAGCTTAGTGAGTTTAGCTATAATTCCAGAATGGGGGATGGTGTCTAAAGCCTTGGCGAAGTCAAGATAGGCTGTGTGAACCACCTTATCCTCATCTACGGCTTTGGTGACTGCCGCAGATAAGTCAATCAGGTTCAGAAGGCATGATCTGCCTCTCACAAATCCGAACTGGGTGGGGTCCAGTCTCATCAGGCTAATAGGGTGATAGTTCCCAGGATCAGTGGTGGCTCCCCCTTTGTGGAGTGGGTAGCCACTTCATTCTGAAGTTCATGTAAAACGCAGCCTGGGATGTTGTTTGGGGTGAGAGGGGGGGTAAAGTTAGCACTGAAACTATCTGCCAAGATGTTGGTAATATCAGTTGGTTATGTAATTTTTGTGCCGTTGTGCTGTAACTTAGAGCAGATCTGGGTGTTGCCATTGAGATTCTTGACATAGCAATAGAATGCTTTGTGGTTGCCCTTACAATCAGTGGCAATTTTGTTTTCATAGCTAGCTTTGGAGGATCTTATAAGGGATCTCATCTTCTTACTGAGGCTGACCAGGGAGCTCCTCCACTCATGGGATTTTATTCTCTTTTGCAACAGTTTCTTCCTTCTGTTGTAGAGTTTGTTTATGGCAGGGGACCACCAGATTGGCTTCCTTTTTTTGGAGGATAGCGTCTTGGTTCTGTTTGGGATAGCATGATCCATGCACTCGTGTAAGTGCTTATAGAGTGCATTTGTGTAAGATTCAGCAGTTCTAACTATATTGTCCATCTGCATGGGTGTCAAGAAGTTCACCACTTCTGTCTTAAAAAGTATGAAGTTGGCTTTGGAGAAATGTTTTACCATGATTTCCTTAATGAAGGGGTGGGGGCAAGATGTGGTCAGACCTGACCAATGAGGAGTTGACTTCAGGTGTGGAATACCAGTAACTTATGATGGTAATGATTAGGTCTAGGATACTGTTGCCCCTGGTGGGGGTGTGGATAAGTTGATTCAGGGCATTGGAATTTATGAATTCCAGAAAGCGTTGAGCGAAGGAGTTGGTACATAAGTAGTTTTCCCAGTTATGGTGGGGTAGTTGAAATTGCCCATTATTAGGGTGTTTGGTTGAACCTTAATATTTTCCAGTATATCAAGAAAAGAGGAGTGGGAATCCTGGGGCATGTTGGGGGTCTGTAGCAAGCTACAATTTGGATTGCAGTTTTGCCCAGAGTTAATTGCACTTGGATAACCTCGGATGCATTATGCTATGCAACTAGTCTGGAGGTGTGGATATCCTTAATGAATATGGACACACCTCCGCCTTTTGTGTTCTGGTCCAGTTAAACTATGTGTGTGTGTGTGTGTGTGTGTGTGTGTGTGTGTGTGTGTGTGTGTCTTTACCTTCACATGTGTAAGTCTCATGGCCAGTATGGGTTTCCATGTGTCTGCCAGCACTACACTCTGGCATACTGGCTGGGTCTGAGGCATATATGGAAGAGGATTCCATTTGTCTTGTATGAATCTCTTCATGAGAACTGCCTTTGCTTAAAGTTGCACTGGTTGTTACATGACCATGACTAGAAGTCAGACTGTTACCAGGATGTAAATGGTATCTGTTGGATGAGCTGTTATCACCACCATGTCCAAGACCATGACTATGTGGATTACCTCACCTGACTGTAGAAACATCCGCAACTAATGTAGCATTGGAAGTGCTAACACTGCAGGAATGGGATCTGACATGTCCACAGTCACATCAGCTAATATCTGAGGATGTACCAGATAACCAGCATACTGACAGGATCCATATTGTGGGGAGGGGATGTGGAGACACACTCCCTGTGTCTGACATTCCCATTATACTGCCAGACTCTGCCTGCTCATCCCCATTATAACCAGAGGATTAGGATCCCCAGCATCAGACAGAGGTCGTTCCAGAATATCTGGTAGGCTTCTAAAAGCTGTAGATGTGTTTTGCACTGAACAAATCTAAGACATTTCTGATGAGTTTTATGAATAAAAGTGAAAAAATGCAGGTAGACAGCATAAAGCAAATAAATATCAGCATTATACAAAAGTGCAGTTGTATGAAAAGAGACATACCTTGCAATATTTCTGAAATAATTCTTCCTAATTCTGAAGCAGCCATAAATAGAATTTTGTTTTTTAGCACAAGGGGAGAAATCAGTCTTCTTTAGCTTGATGGAAGATGCCTACCCCATGTCACACTTATAATGTATAGATAAACCTCTCTAGGCTAGTTAAATAAGTTTACTAATTCTTAACTCATTATTCTTTCTGAATCACTTAATTTGCATGATAAGCAAAGGAGGTAAATGTTATGTTGGGGTCGGCATGATGTCATGCACATACATAAATTGGACAAGAGCAGGAATTCAGACTTTGGCACACTAAGGCCCTCCAAATGTGCATTGTTAAGAGTACTAGTTAATCAATGATGTGTTATGTTTATAGGTTCATAGGCGTGTACTAGGCTAATGGGCCTGGTGCCTTTACAAGCCTAGCCCATAGGATTGCCCTGGCATCATGCCACCCAACCTTACTTCCCAGTGCCTCTGTTGAGCAGAGCTACTGGAGTGATCCCCGGAGTGAATTTTCTATTTCCCATCTACTCATCAAGATTTCTCTTGAAGAGGGCCAGTGAGGTGCTCTGTTTGACATGTATGGGAAGTCTCTTCCATAGCATGGGCAGTCTCTGGGTTATGAACCTGTCCTTCCAGCACATTCTGTTGATTGTGGTAATGAGGTTGAGGTCTCTGGAGCATGTGGTGTGGAGGGATTGGGATTTCTTTAGATTGAGCATTTCTAACAGAGCTGAGTCAGACATGGCTTTGTAAGTCAAGCAGAGATCGCCTCTAAGTAGGTGATTTGAGACAGAGAATAGTTGGAGTTTTTTGAGTCTGTCCATATAGGACAAGTGTTTAAGGCCATGGATCCTCTTTATGAGGTACTTTTGCAGCCTCTCCAGTTGTTGCAGGTGTCTAGTGAGGTACATGCCAAATGGGGCATTGTAATTGATGACTGGTGTAATTAGGGAAGAGTAGAGGGAGACAATGACCTCTTTCTTCCAGGATGCAAAACTTTTAGTAATGAGATGTGCCATATAGAAGGACTTTCTGACCACAGTGGTAATGTGGTGGTCAAAAGAGAGGTTGCTGTTCTCTTATAACACCTTCTGTGTTCAGTGGACTACCATTGATGTGGTAATTCATGAGAACTGGGGTTTTCCTAAAGGGGATAATGACACATTTTTTGGCATTGAGCTTAAGGCCATGGTTCTGACACCAGTCATTCTTCTCAATGAGGCCTTTCTGTAGGCTGTCAACATCACTTGGTGAGTTAATAATGGCTCCCAACTTGCAATTGTCTGTGAACTTTGTAAGCCAGAGTCCCTTCGTGTTGGCCTAGCCTTCTGAGAAGTATATACCAAACAGGAGAGGACCCAAAACAGATCCTTGTGGGACTCCACTCATGACTGCTCAGCAGTCTGACTTGGTGTCAGTTACTTTCACACTGTGGGTTCTATCTGTGAGCCAGTTTGAAACCCATCTAGTGATATAGGGGTTGATTTATTTATTTATTACATTTGTTAACCGGGTATTGTCCAACTGGGCCAGGAGCCCGTTTTCAGCAGAAACCCGGGGAAAAAAGCTCCACTATTTAAAACACTAAACAATTCAGTAATGCAACTTATTACAGGTAAATACAGGCATATCTAGGAAGCAAGTATACATTTTCATTGTAATATACATTTAAGCATGAAACAACTTTAAAAAATTAAAACAGGCACCAATGGAGGTGAAATTAATAAATTTGAATGCTGACAATGGAAATGACAGCTAGGTTTATTCAGTACATACCTTTTGAAAACAGTCTAAAATGCTGCATATTTATCTCCATACTACTGTAATTGTAAATACTAAAGTCCTGAAATATATGTTGTGGTCCCTGCACAGTAATATCTCCTGTATTTTCCCCAATATTCTGTTCCCCTTCACTGCTGCTTTGCTTAATTATTTCCTGCCGCTTGGGGAACCCCTGGGAAAATACCGTACAGGTTATTTATATCTCATTCTATCTGATCTCCTAGGTTCCAGATATTCTTCAATTCCTTCATTGTTTGGTTCCATACCCACATTATTCTCATACTTCTCCTGCCTATATATAGGATCCCATACATTGTGTGACCCATATTGTTTATTCATGGGGCCTCTATTTATTTCCACATTCCTGTAATGATACTTTGAAATAAAGTTATCTTTTTTAGGGAACAGATATGCTCTCCTCTGGTGGTATTTCCTCAGGTCCCTATCAATTTTTCCACATTTCCTCTTAAAAATTACCTGACATTTGTCTTCCACCTGTTGTTTAATTAAAAAGTATTTTCTTTTTTCATTGTCAATACTAAACATCAAATCTGTAGTCACCATTTTGTTTAGATATTCTATTTCCTCATATAACCTTTGCATATTTCTCTCATTTTCTTTAATGAGAGATCTCATAACCTCAAACCCGCTACAGTCAAATACGGGCACACAATGTATGGGATCCTATATATAGGCAAGAGAATTATGAGAATAATGTGGGTATGGAACCAAACAATGAAGAAATTGAAGAACATCTGGAACCTAGGAGATCAGATAGCCTGAGATATAAATAACCTGTACTGTATTTTCCCAGGGGTTCCCCAAGTGGCAGGAAATAATTATGCAAAGTAGCAGTGAAGGGGAACAGGATATTGGAGAAAATACAGGTGATATTACTGTGCAGGGACCGTGACATGTATTTCAGGACTTTAGTATTTACATTTACAGTAGCATGGAGATAAATATGCAGCATTTTACGCTGTTTTCAAAAGGTATGTACTGAATAAACCTAGCTGTCGTTTCCATTGTCAGCATTCAGACTTATTCATTTCACCTCCATTGGTGCCTGTTTTCATTTTTTAAAGTTGTTTCTTGGTTTTCCTGGGCACTGCACCTCAATTTTGGTTGGATACATTTAAGCATGTGATTTTATTTAACAGAAAGACAGCTGCTGGCTTGAGGAACCAGAGAAGTGACAACAGCAAGTTTTTCTAGTAGAGAGTTTCTTATTTACAGGAGAGAAGATAAGTTAATAGACAGGGAGATGCTTAGTATAGATTTTATTTCTGGTTGCCTAGTTGAGAGGAGAGGCATGAAGAGGCAGGCAGATGATTGAGTAGGAGAGATGGTGGGTAGATGGGATTTAAGACTGAGTGAATTGAGGGAGATAGGAGAAGTAAAGGGTGACAATTAGCCTGGATTGAAGTAAGAGCAGAGCCAATGATTTGCTAAGAATTCTTTTAGGAGTTTTTTGAACTCATAGCAGTTTGGGCTTTTTGAGCTGGGTTGAGGAAGTGTGTTCCATAGCTTGGCCATTTTGTGTGAGTATAGGGATTCCCCATGACAGTTGTGGGAACGGTTAACTTGTAGAAGGAGTTTGGGTTTTTTGAGATGGGTTGAGGAAGTGTGTTCCATAGCTTGGCCATTTTGTGTGAGTATAGGTATTCCCCATGACAGTTGTGGGAACGGTTAACTTGTAGAAGGAGTTTGGGTTTTTTGAGATGGGTTGAGGAAGTGTGTTTCATAGCTTGGCCATTTTGTGTGAGTATAGGGATTCCCCATGACAGTTGTGGGAACGGTTAACTTGTAGAAGGAGTTTGGGTTTTTTGAGATGGGTTGAGGAACTGTGTTTCATAGCTTGGCCATTTTGTGTGAGTATAGGGATTCCCCATGACAGTTGTGGGAATGGTTAACTTGTAGCAGGAGTTTACCTGATTATCTGAGAGGTTGGCATTGCAGCTGGGCAGCACTAGGTTTGTTAGAGCAGGGAGATTGTCTGGTTGGCGGACGACTTTATGGACTATGGTGAGTTGATTGAAGGATAGGAGGTTAGGTAGTTCAAGCCAGTTTAGTTGAGAGAGAAATGAGCAGTGGTGAGTTCAGTTTTGCTGACTGGTAGCGAATTTGGTTATTCTATTGTAGCAGGCTTCTAGATTATTGAGGTCAGTCTTACGCAAGTTGGTGAACATGTGAGACCCATAGAGTAGTGTTGACAGCAGGTGAGACTGGGCAGTGGCCAGTCTAGCACTGTGGGTTAGGAAAGGCTTTGCTCTGTAGAGGGCACCTAGTTTGGTATGCACTTTTTTGATAGTTAAGGAAATATGTTTGTCAAATTTTAGTTGTTCATCAATTGTTACCCCTAGGAGTTTAGTATGGGTAGTGGGGGCTAGCATGGTGCCGTTGGATGAGAGGATTGAGAGTAGAGACTGGCTGGGGTTGGATTTCTTATTACTGAAGATTATTATCTAGCTTAGTGAGTTTTTCTATGATTCCTGAGTGGGGGATGGTATCTAAGGCCTTGGCCAGATCAAGGTAGGCTGTATGAACCACTTTGCCTTCATCCACAGCTCTGGTGACTGACTCAAAGAAGTTGCCCAAGTTAAGCAGGCATGATCTACCCTTCACAAAACCAAACTGTGTGGGATTCAGAGTTTGGAGATTCCCTATATCCTTGTTTATTATGTCCATGATGATGCGTTCCATAGCTTTGCATATCAGACTTGTCAGGCTAATGGGGCGATAGTTCCCAGGGTCTGTAGTTGCTCCTCCTTTGTGGAGAGGGATGGCAATAGCAATGCATCATTTGGTAGGGACAAATCCTGAGGTGAGGCTGTAATTGAACAGGCCACACAGATGAGGTGCTGGTTCACTCTGTAGTTCATGTAGAATACAGTCATGGATAATGTCAGTTCCCATAGAAGCTGTATTCTTGGCCTTGGACAGGGCTGTGTTAACCTGTGAAGCAGTAATACTGGGTGTCTGGCAATCTACTGGTATTGTGATTGGTGCTTTGGGAGGGGGGGGTTCATAGATTCATGCTCATCAAAATCACATTTTGAAAGAGTGTGTCACACAAGGAAAATGCTATAAATGTTTAAGTTATACGCACTTGGAAATATGACTAAACTTTGATCCACATATTAGCCATGTCATGTAAAATTTATGTGAGGTGCTCTGCAAACTGTACAGATATGGATGAAGATACCTAATAATGAGAATGATGTCTCCAGCAGTGTGAAGTTAAATTACCCACTAAGAATATATCCACAGTAGAAAACTGTGGAATTAAATTATGCCATGCTTTAAGCCATTCAATGAAGGAAGATAATACAATTAATACTTTACATAAATGTTACAAATATGCCATGCAAAACTTGGTTGTACCCTCACCTGTATTTTAATTTTCAGGTCTGTCCTTTCTTCCCATTATCACACATAAATCTATTCCAAAAGTAAGAATAACACACACTAAGTGTTTTGCAAAATTAATTTTCAGTGTAGAAGTAAAATAAATTTAAGGTGTAATTCACTCTGCATCTATTAAAGTATTTATACGGTGCACCAAGTTAATACTGCAGACAGTCTATTCTAGTGCCTCTGATGCATGGTTCAAATCCTATGAAGGTGCTATTTTGTTAAAAGTGTAAAACTGTGTAGTTATTTAAAATGCATAACCTCTTATATTGGAAAATGTTAGAAATATATCTTTTTCATGTGCTTCATGGGCCAGTGCAATATGACTCCTTAAGTGACTAAACTAGGCATGCAGTGATAGTGAATTCTCTATTAAGGACAACCTTTAGTACCTAGGTAGTGATGAGTGTCCTTTACACTAAAACCTCTTCATCGTGCACATGATATACATATTCACAGCAGAAAGCAACACCCATTAGCAAATGGTACAGAAGTAGATGAAGCAGGTTGGCCCAAAGGATTATATGAAAAAAAAATTATGTAGGTTCATAATGAGATGCTGCACAATATATGGTATGCCTTGTCATCGATGTCCCTTAAGAAATGTTATTTCTCATTCCATGACAAAAACTAAGAAAAATCCTACACATATGCAAAGAATAACCAACAGTCATGAAAATGAGCATGGCGTCAATGCACAAAAGTTAACATACTGGATATATATAAAAGCAAAGCTACTACACTTGCCATAGATAACTTACCCAGTGGATACCTCAACATTGCAGCTGAATCTATAGCCTTCCCAGTATCAATCCTTATAAATAGGTCCATTCTCGAAAACAAGGTCCCTCAACTGTGGAATTTCCCATGTAATCCCACTTCATAAAGGGGGACCTTCCACAGAACTGACAAACTATCATCCAATTGCTATTCTTTCACCGCGTTCTAAGCAACTCGAAAAGTGTATTCATCTCCAGGTCATGAAATTCTTACTAACAAATAACCTTCTTGCAAACACACAGCATGGGTTTTGCCCATCACATAGTACCACTACAGCTCTCTTATCCTTTACTAATACTGTAAACCATCACAGGAATAACAATACCTTTACATCTGCCATCTTTCTAGACCTATCAAAAGCTTTTGATATGGTCTCCCATTCCAAACTGATAGATGTACTAACTGAACTATCCTTCTCACCATCTGCCACATCATGGTTTTATAACTATTTATCTGGCCTTCAACAATCTCTTCTATGGCAGGATGACCTACCTCCATGCCTTCCTTTTCCATTGGTTCCCCAGAGGATCTATCTTGGGACCACTCCTTTTCTCCCTCTTTACTAATAATCTACACACAGCTACTCCACATGGTTCTATAATACAGTATGCATATAATTCAACACTTATCTGTGCTGCCATTTCTCTATCAATTCTTCATTCTCAAACACAGGAATATTTCACTTCTGTTGAAACATGGTTAGCCAATCCCCATCTAATCCTGAACCCAAACAAAACTAAATTATTTCTCTTCCAACCTAACAAGGCATGTATCTCATGCCCAACATTTAACATAATAGCCAAAGACAATACTGTGATCTCACCGACAACCCATACAAAGTTTCTTGAAGTGGAAATAGAAAATACCCTAAAATTTGACTCGCATGTCTCCCTAACTATAAAAAAAGCCATAATAAACTTGGAAGTCTATATAGCACAAAAGGTTCCTGACCACACTGGCCAAAATTACATTAGCACAAATCCATCTGTTCTTCACACTACTATTTGCCTCTTCAATTTTAACTAATCTAAGGAAAACTGATTTATCTAAGCTAGAAGCATGTTATAATAAAATAGCTAAGTTTTACATCTAACTGCTCATATAGAACACATCATTGTACAGCTTTAAGAATACTAGAATGGCTTGAGCTTCCCAACATTATTCTTTACAACCAACTCTCTCTAACTCACAAAATAGTAACTCAACCAACTAGAACCCCTGCACTACAAAATGTCATCCTTCCTTACAGTTCCAGCAGACCACTTCACTCTAACAAGAACTTACTCACCATCTCCAAGGCCAAAAACATTGCAGGCAAATCTTTATTTTCCAATTATATATCTGGTATATGAAACTCCCTTCCTAACTCCATTCTCTTAGTCTCATCCACTAACAACTTTAAGCCATCACTTAAAGCTTCTCTAAAAATAAGTGGCTATGTTCCTGTACTAACCCCCCATGAGTGTTCTGATACATCACAGTATACCCATAACATATCCAACTTCTCCCCTGGTGTTTAATCCTTTTTTCCTACCGACCTGTCTTAACCTTAGATCTTGACATAAATCATACCTATAAATAGTACTAGCTATGTTCAAAGCTAGGTTTTGTTCTCAAGATGTAACACATTTGTAAGTTCTTATGTATACTACATTTTGTTTACTTTATACTTTATTGATTATTGTAATGTGTGCATGAAAATTTACTGTTACTCATGGAGCTTTTCTCCCCAGGCTTCTGCTGAAAAAGGGCCTGTGTCCAGTCAGACTTTCCCGGTAAACAAATGTTAAATAAATAAAATAAAATAAAGTCCAAAAATGAGTTTCCCTATAACTTCCTTAATTGCTCCACATGTTAACAACTTGGGCACTGCATTAGCATGCAATAGGTGCAGAGTTTGAATAAACATAAGTAATAGTAAAATTTTAATCTATTTTTGTGCCTTTATGCATACAGTCATTTCAGAATATTTGTAATGTACCCCATTGCTAAGCAAATGCCTTCAAGAAAAAATATATGATAATGTTATTGTTATAGTAATCATGGGGACTGGTGACACTGGTTTGAAGGAATGCAACTGGTTCTAGAGATTACTATGTAGATTGAGGGTGAGCTTGGACTGATGGAGGGATGCCATTTCACCTGCAGAAAATTTCAGAACAAAATTTCAGTGTCTACACCATGGCTTGCATCAATTCTGCCTACAACCCAGTGGTTATGTCATTATTGCACATGTCCAGATGTAATGCTGTTAGTTTAGCTACACATTCTGTCCCACACTGGACATCTCAAAAGGTGAAAACCCTACAAAGGCTGGAACCATCCAAAAAGGTTACTAATATTTTTTACACTGATTTTGAGAAACTGAGAGCCTTGTTATATAATTAACATATTTAAGGGTAGACATTAGAAGGATGTGGGCTATTAGGCTGACATGCCAAAAATAGCAGATGGAATCTAAGATTGAATTATCTACCTTGAATTAGAAAAAAATCCTTGACAGCACTACCATTGTGGCAATTTATAGTTATTACATCACAGGAATATTTTCTTTTTAGAATTTCAAAACACTTGCCATGCAGTCTTAAGCTTCTATAAAACCTTAATTTCTTGATCATGGCTAGTGCCTCTAACTCAGGGCTCTAACCACATTTATGTCCATGTACACAAGTCACTGTGAAGTACATCATATAGATCTACATCTATAACTGTATCTATGTACTTATGAAGTTACTATGTTCAATGATTGTAAAGTTACTAAATCAGCAGATAACATTAACCAATTTATGATGGCTATTTACCATAGTTTGCGCTTTTGCTTGCTACAGCCATAGTTGTAGAAACAAATATGTGAAAATATTGGTTGTATTCAGACATTTGATCATCATACAAAAGTATGTAACACCAATTACTAGAACTGTACTGCAGTAATAAACTTACATTTATACAATTAAACAATATATATATATATATATATATATATATATATATATATATATATATATATATATATATATATATATATATAGTTTGTAATGAATAGTCAGTAGTGAGTTTGATTGAAGCACAAAACATTGAGCAAACTCACTAACAATTGGCATTACCATTAAAATCATCACAAAAAGTAATCACAAATGTAAACCAATAGGTTACATTTGCAACTCTGAAAAATAAAGCAAAAAAATCCCAACTTTTTACAAGGGGGGCCTTGCTCCCCCCCACAAACCTGACATAGAGGCTTTACCCCAACACCTCTGGAAATTAAATGCGCAAGCATCTTGTATATCACTAATGTATATGTGAATGAATGTACAATCATTAATAATATCTTTCTAATACAAGGCGTGCATTGGCTATACTCATTACTAATTACAGGAGAATATCTTTGTGGTAGCAAGGTTCATTCGTAAATAACACATTGCAGCTATCTTGCTTTACTAAGGTTCTTGTGTATGGATACTGTTACAGTCAAATAAATCTCAGGCTGCCACACAGATGCAGTAACCAGGGAAGTATATTGGAATTACCAACTCCTTTGACAGGTGTAACAGAGCTCATGCTACAATACAATTTGCAGCCATAAGCAAAGTGCACCTCTAAGCAAAATGTTGTTTTCAAAAATGTTGGATACATCCCACAATCTCAGAAATAGCAGCACAAACTGAACTGTACCTATAATGTAACACCTCTAAAAAGCAGTATCCTTTTTGAGCTGACAACCATTTCTTTGTTTATTTTTATTTTTGGCCAAAGTACATTGAAAATGCCATAACTCTTCATTTATTATTAAGCTTATGTCTGAGTATGCAATCATATCCATCACAATAGTAAGGCCATTCTTGTGACCGCCTGAAGTATAAAGCTCCATGAGGTTCCAAGGCTGTCTATCCAGCATACTGCACGCTTGCCATTAATCTAAAATTATTTTGCTACATTCCACTTTGTTAGCTTATACTTAAAAAAGGGGTTGCTATAGTGGTTAAGGTCTTTACTTTACGCAAAGGGTTTGATTCTGTCCTCTGGATATGGGCTACACTTAAAAGAACCTGCAAGGGTGGGAGGTCGGCATAATCATTGTGTTTGCCTTACTGACACAAGGTACAAGGTTTACTTCTTAAATAGAGTAATTGACTAGGCTTAAAATGGCCCAGAAGGGCAGTTAGCCTAGTACTAAACTATGACCTTCTGACAGAAACTTACCTATATAATAAATTTAACAGCCACAGCATTGTTCTATATTTTAACAAAAAATATAATACTGTGCATGAATGTCACTGTAAGCATTTCTTTATACTTGGGTAGAAAACTTCATTTAAGCATGCTCAGCACTAACAAGGAATACACTGACATGCATCACTAAAGCTTTTCATTCATCAGTAATACAAGGTAATATCCTGATGTTTTGCCACAGCATCATGGATACATACTTCTCATCCTTTATCAGATGTAGCCACTGGATTACGAATAAATACCCCTGATGTCATTTAGCAATTATATATTTTCTACCAGTCAGGCTATTCCCTGCATGAGGAGTTGAAAGAGCAATTTAGCAAGTAAAGTAGTCATGCCTTTAGTTTAGAGAGGTAACCTTTTTCCTACCATGCCACTCAACTCTCTTTGGTACTACATTACAGTCCTGATTTTGCCTCACATTTGTGGTAATCTCATAAAACGTGTGTTTGTCTGGCTAATTGCTGAGGACTACAATCACTAAAAAAGTGGCAGACTCTTCAGTTTCGCACTTAACATTCTTCAGAAAATGCATGCTAATGCAAAACCCATTATTCTCACATGTTCAGTATATAGGAGTAATATTTATATCTGTCCATGAGTTTTGCTTTTTGTTCACCATGATATTTTGGCTTTGTTCCCTACTTCCTGAACTAAAAGATCAAGGTGCCTGTTACTTACCGTGGTGCAGTTTCCAGGGGAAAAAAATCCCTTTCTATAATGCTTTCCTTGGATTATACGAAATGAGTGGTAGGTCTTAAAATGATAAAAGTCAAATATTTACTAGGCCTGCCATTATAATATGCAGAGTTAAGTATATACTAAAAGAGATTTGATTACAACAGGAGGAAGAGATTATTAAAGTTATCAATAAACAGAAGCCTGTGTTCTCAGTTGTCTGCCATCACTGAGGATATCATTCTGTGGTTTGCATGCTGTTATGTACATTGGGATACATAGGGTTCCCTGTTATTATAGAGCAATTGGTAACCAGGACCTAAAGTGTGTATTTATTTATTTATTTATTTTTAGTCTGCATAGGATACTACCTAGCTGAACAAGCTATCTAGTTTGCTGGGATCAATCTTTCAAGTTTGTTCTAGATGACTAGGTATCTGTTTAATTTCTGTGATTAATGGCTTCGATAACAGCTGGAAAAAAAAAACAGTAAGGAACTGTCATGTTATAATGGGGGAAAGTGATACTGGTGCTTGGATGAATACAAAATGTGACTGGGATTCAATTGCTCCTTTAATGTACAAGTTAAATGCATTTTGTAAGAAGTACAGTGAAGTGGGTGGCAATTTTCTTAGTTGGGACTTAAACACTAAGCACCTATGCAGATAGGGTTGGTATCAGAGGAAGGCACTACATGGTCCTAAAAACAACTGTGGGGGCTCACAGTTTGAAAATAGTCCAGGCCCCAAGGTATACTTATTCTGCCACTGACATACATGCAGGGTTTGTACAGTACTCCCTTGCTATTGGCAAGAGTTAAAAAAAAAAACAAAAAAAACAAGGAAGAGTCATTGAAGTGGCATAGTGCATATACCCCCTCCACCCTCAGTGCTTAAAAGCTAACTTAAAGTCAGAGAATGATAGGACATAGTTTTCACAGTCTTTGGCAGCTACATGACTGCTTTGGTTCAATGAATTAAAACACAAAATAAAATAGATAATGCTGCAACTATAGGGCATTACATTTTCCGTTAACAAAACAACACAAGTTTCTTAGAAGGTACTCTTCAGAGTCTATATTACTCCTTGCTCCTTTCAAGCTTGTAAATCGGTGCATACATTTTACTTGTTGTTTTCTTTTCTAATTTAATTTAATTTAATAAGGATACATCATGTAAACATGATTTGAATAATAAATACACAGTGGTTGCAATTTTATGAAAGAAAGTGACAGGTTAGTCTATTTTGTTAAAGACAAGTGCATTTTTATTTCAATTGCTTTCTGTTTTCTTTCCTACTTAGATTTTTTTTTTGCATCTTCTTCACCTATCCCCATCCACAAGACAATACTTGATAACTCTATTACCTTTAAGTCATCCATCCATTTATCCAGTGGTAAGACAGCTGGACATCCCCAGTCTAGGTGAGACAACAGACCATTCTTCCATGCCCAAGGAACCCCATTAGCCCATTCTTTCCTTCCCCAGTGGTGAGTACTGGGTATTAGGCAGCATGTCAGTGAGCAGGTCCAAGGGAGTAGATTACCCCTGGAGTTGCTGCATCTCAGCAGCTCCTGTGATCTCCACAGTGCTGCCTGTCACCTCAGGGAAGCATGCACATGTCTATACAGACATTATTCCCTAGGCTGCTCTGTATGTACTTGCCATGTATATATGGCAGAATGTACACTCTGTGCCTGTACTAAACATATTCAGCACCCTGTGCTCCTGCTAGATATTACTGAAATGGATACCCAGGATCTCCTCCCTCCACACAGAATGGGCATGAAGGTAGTGGCTACTGACTCTCATCCTTCCCAGCCCATTCATGTAGTATCTGTGCTGCTAATCAGTCATGATTTGTCTTTGTTAAAGTCAGAATTTTGTTCAACTGCACTGATTTTGAGAATAATAGTGTTTTGCATCAATCATTTAATCTGAATTCATTATAAAACTTTCTTGTACTGCATTATTAAATACACTACTGATTTGCACTTCTGACTGTAAGTTTTTTCAGTATTTATCCTACTCTGACTTTAAGATGTATTATACCATCTCCATAGGCCTGCAACAGACATAGTAATCTTGCTGAACCTTATAATGGAGTTTGATTTAATAAATCAGTGTTATACTGCTGTTAAGGCTTCCCAGTCTCAATTTTCTTAACATCATTATTGCATTTTCAAAGGATGTGTAGCTTCCGTCATATTATCTTTTTAAGCTGCTTTTTCTTAACATTAATTTATACAGATTGTAATTCAGATAATGGATTTGTACATATCATTTTAAACAGCATTTTTCCAAATATATGTTTATGAAGCTAGCATGCTTTGAGCTCCGGGGAAAATAAGCAAGTTTGTTTGGAAATCATCATGTGTCTTATGTATAAAATGTAATTCCCTTAACATAATCTTAATAACATTGAACTCAAAACTGATGATAATAAATATTTAATTAGTTATTAACTCCACAGACTGATAAAAGCTGCTGGCAAAATATATTATTAATTTCTACTGTGGGCTGACTAAAAGAGATGAACATCACTGTAATAGAGTACATCTATTTCTTTTGGACCTATTCCAAATACTATCCCAATTCATTCAGCTCTAATAATATGACTATTTATCAAGACTGTGTTATAGCAGAGCCCAAGGACACTCAGGCTGATGTTATCGGATGAAACAGTATAGATAAGGAGCACTGGCCAGGTAACTAAGTAGGGTGAAAGCTCAACGATAGCTGGTTATGTCATAAAGGGGTGTAGGAAAGATCAATGCTCAGTTCATTTTAAAAATATCAAATATGTAGTATAATTTTAACATACTCTAATCTGTTTTAACAAAGTTCATTTTTGGCTTATTCACAGTTCCTGAATATTATTATTGATTATTATATTCTGAATGCTAGTCACATTCCCAATATATATTTATATATAAATAAATAAACATGGTGAATGGTTGCCAATCAGCATGCACATATAGATGTACATTTTTTACAAGACCAGTGACTGTCAAAAAACAACTTCCTGTTTACAATACACATCTCGTGTTGAGGTAGGCTTTAATAACTGTCTTATTAATTGTTTAATAAGAAGTACACACTGTTACTTTTTATTCATCCTTCATTCAATTGTTTTAATGGTCCTAATCATTTGTCTGAATACCATCACCATTTACCATTCTAACATCTTTACTGTTACATTGGGTCTCTTGTTTCTCTGAAATAATAAAGGTAAATATCAGCACCTCACCCTTAGATATCCTTTACATGTGTTCATGACAGCTTCTTTGGTTGCACTTCTAGGTCATGCTGCAGAAAAGTTTCTTAAAATGTGTATGCATCTATACGTGTGCACTTGTGCACAAAATAACCAACCAAAGATGAGTGCAGGCTTTCATTCTACTGAAAATGGGATCACTGTATGTAGTGCAATGTTTGTCCGTATAATAATCTTCTAACACCATCTCCAGGATTTAATAAAATCCATGTAGGCACAGTGTAGAGCCTACATAGAATGCTTCCAAGTACACGGCCACAGTGCACCATGCATATTAATAGGTTCATAGGTTCATAGGTTAGTACTAGGCTAACTGCCCTTGTGGGTCATTTTAAGCCTAGCCAATTATCCCTTGTGAGACTCAAACCCTGCACCTTGTGTTTGTAAGGCAAACTTAACCATTAGGCCACCCTCCCAACCCTAGGAGGGCTCACTGCCAAAGACGAGCATAGGAATAGGAATATTGAATCAGTGTAGGGAGAAGTGTAAAGGCTGCCCATGGTTGTGGATGCAAACAGGGTGAGGCTCCCTGTACTGCCACCACTACTGTTGAAATGCTGTAAATTGGTTCAAATGTGTAATATTTTATTTTAATTTTTTTCCATTTTTGTATGTTTGTGAGGCACGCTGTGCAGCAATGCCAAGCTGTGCTCAAATATAGACAGCTGACACCTACTACACATCTAAAAATAGACACTGGATGTCATTAATTATCATAATTACGTATTTTTCTTATTTTAAATTGTTTCTGTTTTTTTTTTAAATTGCTGTTTGCACGACGCTGCACTCCGAGCAGCACTCTTACATACATAATCGACAGCTACTAGACATCTAAAAATAAAAAACAGATGTAATTATTTATGTTTGTGTCTATTTAAGTGCCTTTGTGTGGTGCACCACGGTGCTTAGCACCACTAACAGATAGCCCAGTAACATATGTGAATGTATACTAGTTTTCATAATATTCAAGTAGCTAAATTGGTAGAAATGCAGCATAATGCTTAGTAGGTCCTGGGTTTAAGTCCATAACAGTGATAAGATTTCTGTAATTTCATTTATTATATATGTTTAATTTTAAAAACAAATTTGTGAAATATGGCACTGCTGTGCTGTGCTGAACACTGCTTAAAGATGCTAACAGCTACTTTTGTTTGCTTGGTGTTAAGCTTAGTTAAAACCATGGTTGTGCAAGTCTTCACACTGCTTAGCTCAACTTAATTGGTTTGCACCCTGATTAGCAAAGCAGTACATTTTTGAATGTTGCTCAATGACATATAAGGGTGACACAACAGCCCATATTAGGAGCAATGGGCAGGAATTCTGCAACAGTCCTTGGAGTCTGATCAACTAGTGATATGGCAGGTGGTGATCATGAAGGTGCAAACTTTCAGGTGCAGGGAATGGGGTGTTTAGGAGTCCAGGTTCTTTGTTGGGCTCCTGGTAAAAAATTATGAACCCAGGCTGCTGCAGGGTGGTTTTGAGGGCTCAGAATGTAAGATGGAAGCCTGGGACAAGTTGGCCAGGGAACTCTCTGGTGTTACTGGCATCCCACACACAGGTGATTAGTGTCATCATCATTATGACAACCTGAAGAGGAGAAAGTAGAGGACCTTGGACACCTGGGTCCAAGATGTCAGAGCTGGGAATGCCCCACAAATATGTAAGTATGTTTTCCACTGTTTTACCAATATGCAAGCTGAATGTCTACAAAACTGGTATGCATAATGATGTGCTTCTCTCTCAACAGCTGCAGCTGAGAGGGCTCGTAATTTTGGGTCCCATACCAGGTGCCTGGCCAGGTTGCACCGTGAGTGCGGTATGTACGGATTTATTATGCTAACAGTAGTGTAATAAGCAAGAAAGAGTAAATCATTTACTGCAATAAAGTATACACAATAAAAACTGTAGTGCAATAAATGGGCAAGTAGAACTGTAGTGCAATAAATGGGCAATTAGTGCTGTAGTGCAATAAATGAACAATAACAACTTTCTTGCAATAAACAATAAACAATACCAATAACAATAAGCAAAATGCCATACAGCAGGATTGTGTTGTCATAACCATCGCAGTACAGCTATATGCAGTGCTTGTCTCTGGTAAGGTTGCTGCAGTCAGTTGTAACACTGTAATAACTGTACAATACAAAACTAATTGCCTGCAAACTGTATTGTTTAACTCATAATGTATGGGTGAGGTAGCCCACTCTATGGGCAGAGATTGTGTGGACTTCACAGACCTTTATCAGCAATACCAAAAAAGTGTTAAGCAGCATTGTTGATTCCTACAGAAATCTGTTGTACTAAATGCAGTATGGCTGCATTTCATGCTTGTGTTCTACGGTCACTGCAGTCAGGTATAGCACTGTAATAGTTCTAGAATGTAAAACAAATTCAGTCACATAATACTGTCTTTTTCTCCCACTCCAGGAACAAAAGGTATATGGCTGAGGTAGCCGGGTCTACTTTATGTGCTCAAAGTCCGAGAATATTGAATACGATATTTTCGACACGAGTACACTGAAAGCGCAAAACATTGAAAATGTAAACGGAAATCTCCATAGGTGGAGATTTCCATTTACTTCAATGTAGTGCAATCTCGGAGTTGGTATATTTAAGTAGCGGGGGGTGTGGCGCAGCCCCCCATGTGGGGGCTACAGGCGGGCTTGCCCTCCTGCCTACACAAGTTTAAAAAACATTCTTTTTTTTTGTGTATTGTTTTTTTGGACTTTGATTGTTTAATAGTTTGATGCATATGGTTCGATCCATATGCTTTCGAGCTATTAAACTTTTGAGGTCCTAAAGTAGACCCAAGGTAGCCCATGTTATGAACAGATATCATTGTGGTTACATTTCACAGACACATCAGAAATACCAATAAAGTGTTAAGCAGCATTGTTGATTGCTAAAGAAATCAGCTTCAGTAAATGCAGTATGTTGTATGCCATGCATGTGTGTTCTACTATCACTGCAGTCAAATATAGCACTGCAGTAGTTCTAGAATGCAAAACGGATTCAATCACATACTGCTCTCTTTTTCTCCACTCCAGGAAAAATGGTATATGGTTGAGGTAGTCCATGTTATGGGCAAATATGATTGTGCTAAGATTTCACAGACACTTAGCAATACCAATATAGTGTTAAGCAGCATTGTTGATTCTTAAATACATCTGTCTACATATTCCCAGAACAACTGTATTGTTTACATTTCTGTATTAAACTGCTACAGTCAATGTTACATTTTTTGCAGATGTCCCCTGCAGTCATAGCTCTTGGGTTCTATTCCCATGCCTGCCAACTAAGGCATGCCGGATTTCTAGTTTATGTACTGTACACAAACATGCCTCTCAAGTATCATGATTTCTCATAATGTAATTAAAACTGACTAATCCGTCTGTCGCAGGATTACCAGAAAAATGATTACCTGGAATGCAATGTATTACCAAATCTGCTTACAGAATGCCTTGGTAGTTATAGAAGTCCACATTATGTAAAAGTGTTCTGTGTAGTTGTGTACCTGCATTTTTTATTGCTTGGTCCATACTATCTAATGCTAACAGCTTGAGAGGTATGTATCTGCTACAGCTATAGGAGAATTATAGTCACTGTACTCAAAACTGACACTACACACCTGCACAGTATTTATTATCAGTGTTTTCAGGGATATAGTCTGCATTGTCAGTAATGAATTGTTTCTCTCTGTCTCTTCTCACCCTTTATCTTTATTTATTTTATTATTGTTATTTATTATTATGATTTAATATTAACATTTTTGTTTAACTATATTATTGCAAAATGTGATGTATTATTGTTAGGTGTTATTATGATTCAATATTAACATATTTAGTTAAACTAACTGTTTTGTTGGCCTTATGATTTACTTCTTACTGGCATGCCATTAACATACTGATTGTTAGGTTATTTACTGTTGTGTTACACATAACATACATCAATATGTATTTGAGTTAACTAAATAAATGTTACATTCTGTTAATACTAACAATGGTTTGGTTATTACAAACCTTAACTTTTTGCTATACCTCATTTACTACAGCACATCAAGGTAGGATTATTCCACCTGATCTGCCTACCTTTGCTCAGCCAGGGGGGGCACTAGTCTACAGTGAGTTTGACCGCTGCCTGTGCCAAATTGAGATCATGCTGGCCAACATGGTGGGGCAGCCTCACCCTGTGACCCAGCCTCCAGCACTGCCACTCCCAGGGCAGTGAAGGAGCAGTGCCGACAGTCCCAAGGGTGGGGATGTGAGTCACGCTGCTGCTGTCTGGAGGCACATGGTACTTGGATTCCACATCACCCTCCCTATCCAAAGTGTTCACCCTCCTCATGTGTCACACACCACCCCTGTCTGCTGCCTTGTCTGTCTTGTCTGTCTGCAAATGCATCACCACCTACCCAGCCTACCTCCTCCACATATACCTATGTCCCTTCCTCAACATTCCACTCTCACTTAAAAAAAATAGGCACCTGTTCCAAATAAAAATATTGTTCTTTACATATCTCTTCATTTTGCACACGTGTCCACTGGACAGACATAATTTGGTCCAGTTGGTGTGACAATATAGTTATGTTGTCCTCACACCTCTTTCTGGGGTTGAGAGTTCAAAGTCATGTACAAATTCTGTCAAAGTGCACAGTTGTTGCTGTACAAGAAATGGAGAGCTATGATTCTTTCCTGCACCCTTCCTGCACATCCCTACCTGCCTATCACTACATTTTTCATGCTGCTTGTGCCTCATTTCACCCCTTTCCTATCTCGCCAGTTTTCTTTTCTTTATATTTTTAGTGCATTGCTGCATTTGCTTAGCTCAACTAAATAGAGTTATATTGATGTGTTTTTAAACTTGTAATATACACTTATAAAATAAACATCTGTCCCACAGTTTGAATCCAAGATCATAGCACCTGCATACCACTGCAATAACCTGCCACACCACACAACTCTTAATTAGAACAGCTGGTTTAAAGAAAACATAGTAATTGCCAATTACAGTCAATAAGCCTGTTTCAGGGGAGCTGGCACCACACCACACAACTTGAATAAAAAGTAATGGAAAAAATGAGAGTGTACCTTGGACTCTGGTGCAATAGTAACCATTAGACAGCCAAAGACATAGTGATGGATGTAAGCGAGGCCTGTGATAGCAGGTAAATGTGCCCTTCAACAGAACACATAGAAAGACACCTGCTAAGGCATTAATTGCAAAATACATGTTCAGCTGGAACCCTGGTCCACACATACATCCATACAAAGCTATGCACATACTAATGGTTGTAGTAAATGTATGGCACAGCCTGTATGCGTGCACATATATCTTGCAAATACACCTGCTGTAGCAGTGACTCCGTAGCTCAGTTTGTTAATTGCCTTACAAATATTACATTTTGCCACACACATAGTCATGGGTTCAAATCCAGTACTGTGTAGAAGTAAATGTACAGTATTGTGAAGGCAGCAATTAATGATTGAGTCATGCACTCTTTACCAACACAATGCATTTCAAATGACGTCTGCTTTTCACTGATGGAAGTCACACAACTGCAGGTAGGAACACACTTCACACATCCCTGTAGCAAAACTATTTGCGCATAAAGTGTCATGTCATGCATTAATATGCATTCACAGTGAATGTCAACACAGGTACTGCAAATAATGGTCATTATTACCAGAGTGCACCACACAATCCTTCCAAATTCACTGTGCAGATTATAGCAGATGCACAGATAACATGCACATTGGAAGTCCCTGCTTGTAACAAGGCCTGCAAAATATGCTGCAATTTACTACCAGACTGTAACACATGGCCTGGCATTTGCCCCAAATGGTGGGCATATTCTTATATTTATACTCCATCTTACCCAAGGACACACCAAACATGTTGCCAAGTACTCTGTTAGTGATAGTGTTCTCAAACATACTGACCTTAAACACATGCCTTAATTGGAGTGGAAAGGGTAACCTCTCTCTGGGTCTGCCTCAATAACTAGGCTGACACAGCTCCTACAGTTACTAATACAGCTTGTTGTCCTCCAAACACTTCACACTGTCTGCCTATGTCTATTACCTGCAGCAGCAGCTGCAGCCTGTAGCACACACATCTCTATGTAAAGACTTCTGCTACAGACCTACCCTCTGCAATGATGTAGTCTCCTCACCCCAGTAATGTCCAGCAAAACATTTCAGAAAGGGCCCCTAATCTACATGAAGGCTTTATATATTGTACAGTGGTTGCATGCCATTGGCTGATAATAGTGCAAATCAGCTGTGTTGGCTGCAATTAGCATTTCAAACCCACAGATTAGTTTAGAGACAATCACCTGCTGATGAGAAGCATGTTTAAAAGGCAAGCATCTGACTATGGGGAAGGATTCTGTATGATACCTTCCTCACACAGAGCACGTGTTTGTGAAAGCTTTACTGTTACCACATATCAAGAGAGAAGTACTGCACTCCATCAGGTATGTAACTGATTTTGTGTATGACAGGATGCAGATGTGTGAATAGACTTATGGGGAATAGGGATTACAGCATTAAACCTGTCTTAGACCTGTGATAAAGATATGTCACTGTTCTCCGGATGTCTTACACCTATACAAGATGTATAATACATTAAAGGTGCAATGTCATTTGTCATTTTGGCACACTGGTCTCATTGGACTGTCTCTTTATAGTGGTTGGAATAGCACACTGCTATTTGTACGGCACTGTTCTTATAACATATTATGGGGGGGTTGCTTGTAGGTTCATAGATTCATAGGTTAATACTAGGCTATCTGCCCTCGGGCATTTATAAGCCTAGCCAGAGTGTGTTTGGCTTTCGCCACCCATTTTAAATTAATTTTGCTATGCCCTTTTTCGAGGTTAGTATACTGTGCCTCTGTCTAACAGTGACACAGAAGTGATACCCGGGGTAAACCTATGATCTCCCATCCACTCATCAAGATTCCTCTTGAAGAGAGTCAATGAGGGACTCTGCCTAACCTGGACTGGGATTTTATTCCAGAGTGAAGGGAGCCTCTGGGTTATGAATCTGTCCCTCCAGCATTTCCTATTTATTTCAGTGCTGAAGTTCAAGTCTCTCAAGCTCGTAGCTCGATGGGATTTGGATTTTCAGAGGTGCAGTATGTCCATTAATTCTGGGTTGGACATGGCTTTATACGTCAGGCACAGATCGCCTCTGAGCAGGTGGTATGCCACTGAGTAGAGCTGGAGTTTCTTTAACCGGGCAGCATATGGCATCTGTTTGAGCCCTTTGATCCTCTTGGTGAGGTACTTTTGGGGTCTTTCCAGTTGCTGCAGGTGTCTGGTAAGGTACATCCCAAAAGGGGCATTGTACTCAATTATGGGCCTGATGAGGGATGAGTAAAGAGGCATGATGACCTCCCCTGATCTAGATGTGAATCCCTTCATGATTAGGTGGGCTATATAAAATGTTTTTCTAACCACTTTGGCCACGTGGTTGTCAAATGAAAGATTGCTATCAACTTGGGTCCCCAGGTCCCTAATTACTTCTTCTGTACTTAATGGATTACCACCTATGTGGTAATTTGTGGGCAATTTGTTTTTGCCAAAGGGGATGACTATACACTTTTTGGCGTTTAGCTTGAGGCCATGGCTCTGGCACCAGTTGTCTGTTTCTATGAGGCCCTTTTGGAGGATGCTTGTGTCGGCTGGAGAGTTGATTATGGCGCCCAGTTTGCAGTCATCTGCGAACTTGGTCAGCCACAGTACTTCCGTGTTGGCCTGTAACTCCGAGAAATATATACCGGACAAGAGAGGTCCCAGGACTGAGCCTTCTGGGATGCTACTTGTAACTGTTTAGGAGTCTGACATGGCTCCAGCAATTCTAACCATGTGGGTTCTGTCCTTGAGCCAGTTTGCAACCCATCTAGTGACATAGGGGTTTATATTTAAGCTGGTGAGCGTATCTATAATGCCCGAGTGGGGTGTTGTATCGAAGGCTTTTGCGAGGTCCAGGTAGGCTGTCTGGACCACCTTCCCCTCGTCAATGGCCTTAGTGACTGTTTCAAAGAAATCGACCAGGTTTAAGAGGCAAGATCTGCCCTTAACAAAGCCGAACTGGGTAGGATCCAGAGTCTGTACATCCCCAATATCTTTATTTATGAGGTCCATGATGATCCTTTCCATAGCTTTGCAGACCAAGCTAGTCAGGCTTATGGGGCGATAGTTTCCAGGATCTGTTGAGGCACCACCTTTGTGGAGAGGGACCACTGTTGCTTTATGCCACTCTTTGGGTACATATCCTACAGTAAGGCTGAGATTGAACAGTAGTTTTATGTTTGGGTTTAGCTCTTCTTGGAGTTCATGTAGGATGCAGCCTGGGACACCGTCTGGTCCCATTGATGCTGCATTTTTTTGCTTTGGAGAGGGCAGCTCTTACCTGAGCATCTGAGATGTCAGGGGGGGCAGCACTCTGTTGGGATAGGTATTTGCCCTTTTGGTGGGAAGGGGGAGGGGTTTGCGCTGAATCTGTCGGCTAGGATGTTGGCAATGTCTGTGGGTTTGGTGTATTTTTTGTCATTTTGGACTAATTCTGAGCATATCTGGGAATTCCCACCCAGGTTCCTAACATAACTAAAGAAAGCCTTGTGATTATCCTTAGTGTCCTGTGCAATTTTTCTCTCGAAGCTGGCCTTAGATGATTTTATGAGTGCCCGTAGTTTTTTGCTAATACTGACCAGAGATGCCGTCCCTTTTTGGGATTTTGTTCTATCATGTAGTAGCTTCCTCCTTCTATTGTATAGTTTGTCTATGGCTGGGGTCCACCAGACAGGACGTCTGCCTTTGGAGGATTGGGTCTTGGTTTTATTTGGGATTGCATGATCCATGCATTCCTGAAGGTGTTCATAGAATGCGTTTATAAAGGATTCTGCGGTCTGGGCCGTATTTTCCACAGGCCCGGGGGCTTTGAAGTATTCCACCTCGGTTTTGAGGAGTGAGAAATTTGCTTTAGAGAAGTTTTTCACTGTGGTTTTCTGGGCAGGGGGTGGGGCCGGGATGTGAATATCCAGTGAGATTAGTTTATGGTCTGATCTTACCAGTGAAGGATACACTTCTGGTCTGGGGAATAGAGTCCCCATGTTGGTGATGATCAGGTCCAGTATGTTTTCCCCTCTTGTGGGAGAGGTAACAAGTTGTTCCATAGCATTTGAGTTTATAAATTCTAGGAACCTTTGGGCTAGGGTGTTGGAGCTAGAGTAATGCTCCCAGTCTATGTTTGGGTAGTTGAAGTCGCCCAATATAATGGTGTTTGGAGAGACCTTCATATTTTCCAGTGTTCTCAGGAAGGCCGAGTGGGGTGCCTGGGTTTGGGAGGGTGGTCTGTAGCAGGCTATAAACTGGAAGGCAGTTTTACCCACTGTTAGTTGCACATGGATAGTCTCTGATGCTTCCTGCTGTGCCACCAACCTGGAGGTGTGGGTATCTTTGATGAATATTGATACTCCCCCTCCTTTTGTGGTTCGATCCAAGTTTTGGGGCCGAAAAGCATGGTATGAGGTATAACCTGGTAGTGCTTGGGTGCTCTCGGGAACCTTGAACCAGGTTTCTGTTACTGCACAGATATCGATGTTCTCCATGCTAAGGAGAGTTTCGAGTGCGTGCATCTTGAGGTTTAGACTTCTGGCATTGAGTAGCATTACTCTTAGTTTCTTATCCCTTATGATACCTATGGAGGTGAGTTTGTCTTTTGAGCCTTGCCTAAAAAAGGCACTATGGGGGTAGCAAGATCCTTTGCCAATATCTGAAAGCCCAGGGGTGACAGGTGCAAGCCGTCTCTAGCGAAGCATTGTGGCTTGTCGAGCATGTCATCCCAGGCTGACAGGCATTAGTTCCCTTTTGAATGACACCAATACTTAAGCCAGTTGTTGAAATTGATCAGCTTGTCTTCATATTGTGGCATCATTCTTGTTGAGGGTAAGATGCTACTCAAGGTCAGGGTCATACCGGCCTGGGCTACATGCTCAGAGAGCTCCTCTATGTCTCTTTCATGTAGTCCAGAGAGGTACGTCTCAGGTCATTCACACCAGCATGGACAATGACTGAGTCATATTTGTACTTGCCTTGGAGTGACCTGAGTGCTTGTGTTATGTGGCGGATCCTAGCGCCCGACAGGCAGCTCACCATGACTTTCTCCTTGTTCATCCTGGTGAGCGGGACGTCAGTGTGCCTAACAATAGTCACCTATTACAAGTGTATCAGGTGTGTTGTTTAGCCTTAAGGGCTGTGACTGTTCAGCACACTGGCTTTGTGAGCTATGTGTTGCACGTGTTTTGTTTTGGGGTAGTGGTTGCTTTGGTGTCTGCATTGGAAGTCTCTGCTGCTTAGGCAGATTTTTATTTAGAGCCTCTGAGTATGTTTTTGTGTGTTTATGTGTTTGGTTTGCTGTTGTGGTAGGTCTATGTGACACTGGAATTGTAGTGAGTGTGGTTTCCTTCCCCTCCTGACTGGTTACGCCAGTACTGAGTTGAGAGAGCTTAGCCTCCAGTTTGGCTATATGGTTGCATCTCTCACATGTGTTGGAATTTGTTGGGAGGAGGAGAGGGTTGTCTGTGTACATGAGGCAGTTGTAACATTGCCTCAAGATTCCCAGATTCACCAGCTGGACCGGAGAGGAGATTGACAACTGACCTTTGGACATTCTAGAATAGTATTGGGAATTCTAGGGGACACACAACAGTAGACTCGAGTGCTGGGTGTATGATCACACAGCAGTATCTGTCCTGGCACACATGAGAATACCTAACTATTGCTACCATCTCGATGATATCCACACACTTAGTGTGTGGAGTATGATATGTGTGAGCAAGTAGTGGATAGTGCCAGCCATTTTGTCCTTGCTGTATCTCTACATAGTGTAGTTCCACATATGTGATCCTGTAAAGTGTTCCCCTTTTGTTGTTTTTCAGGAATTATATACCATAGTCACCATTAACCCTTCTCTGATGCAGAAAATGAAATTATACTTGAAGTCTAAGGCAACATCATCACATCCTACTGTCCAGGGGGAGGCAAAACAGAGAACAGTGGGCTGCATTGTGGTTAAACCTTGACCGTGATGTGAATGACACTGGCCGTCAGGGCAGGATATATGAGCAGGTTTGACACCACACACAGACATGATCAACGCTGCATGACAAAGAGCAGCAGATGTAGCCAGGGATTGTTCCATCACCGGTAGAGGGCCTGCAGTGGAACAACCACTCTTGGCAACTGAGGAATCCCTGTCGAACTGAAGCACACAAGACAGCTCACAGGCATCCATCACACCATACATCATGGAGTTTCCACAGCAGAGGAGCATACATGTGTTATCAGCACTGTAATACTGTAGCAGTCAGTGTGTCAGGCTGTAAGTACTTTTACATGGGTGTGAAGTCTTTGTTCTTTGAGGGGAGTGTTTAATCTCAGTTGTACTCTCATATTTAGAATGTGACTGATACAACAAGCAACACATTAGCTACTGTTAATGTGAGATATATGGACATATTACCTTGATGTGCATTGGTACAGACATTACCTCACCCTCAACTTTTCACAGGTCCATCAAGTACTGGCCAAGGCCATGGTCCTGCTTCTGGTAAGCATGACACTGTTTTGGTAAACAATATTTATATTTTATTAAAGTTAAGGGCCAGAATAATGCCCTATTTAAAAGTAATTTTAGATGTAAACAGAGTAAAATGTTTTCATTTTCCAGTCTGGAACAGGTACCTAAGTATCTTAGAGGGGATAATTACAGGAGTGTAGTTGAACAAAATGAAACACTTTGACAGTGACAGTTAAGGGCAGATACGCCTCCAGGTTGAAATGAGACAATTACTCTAAAATGCCTTTTAAAAACAAAAGATTGAAAGGAAAATAAATTAGGCAGTGAAACGTGTATTTCAATATGTTAAGTTAGGTGTACTGGGTTTTTATGTGTAGATTGATCAAGTATAGTTTCATATTGATTAGTTAAAAGGTAAATTTTACTGGTCAAGTTTTAATTGATTTACTTGAAGTGATGGTTAAAAAGGTATTGAGTTGAATACATATTTTGTTCTGAGGAAGTCTTTTTTGGACAAAAGCAGAGAAGAAAAACGTTTGACCGATAATCCAGTTGTGTGTCTTTGTTGTTATGAGTATTGGTGGACTTTTCATACACAATAGTCCCGGTATTCATGTACCTCTTTTTACTTTCTTCTCACAGGTGACCAAGGGGAGGGTTGGTGTCTGTTCCCTACACAACTTGATGTCAGTGTCTCTTCGGACCCTGATTATGTTGGTAGCCACAGTGAGGCACAAGTGGGGGTGTTGGGGGCTGAATCTGTCCCGAGGTAGACATCCCTCTTCTGCCTCCACTGTCACCACACACAGTCAGTATGACCACACATAACCAGTCCCTGGAGGCCACAGCTATTCAACAGTCAGAGGGTGTGGACATTGAAAAAATGTGGCAACTATGGCTCCAGTAAGTGTAGACAATGGCCACAGCCAGAGATCTTATGAGTTCCCACACATGGGGATAGATAGAGATGTTGTAGGAGGCCTGCTGTCTATCCACCACTTGTTGCAGGTGTCATATCATGGGTCACTTGGTGCATGTTTTTGGCCAGCAAGGAGGCACAGGCACATTTTGACTGGAACACCAGACATATACTTAGAGTTATGGATGCAGCACAATCTGGCATCTGTGACTGCCTCAACTGCATTGGGGACACCCTGGATTGGTTAACTGATGCAGTGGACAGAAGGTGGGCTGAGACAAGGTCTGTCTTGGACCACACATTGTCTATGCTGGAATATGTGGCTGGAGTTGAGCATTAGTCTCATTGGCCAATATGTGTGACCAGTACAGCCCCCCCATGTGAGATCCTCCCTGATGGGATCTGGCTACAGATCAGTCTCTTTAAAACCCCCTGCAGACAATACAGACATATATGTCAGGACAGCCATTTATTAGCTCCTGTGGGATGGTTGACATAGCGTGACTGCACCTTCCTCTTCAGATGGTACAGGCAAGTATGCAGAGCACTACACTCATGCATTATGTCAGCAGCATTACAATTGCATGAACTTGGCTGTATGTGACAGGATAGACAGAGGCTTGTCATGGTTCAGCAAATCTGACTGGTGGACAACTGCCATTGGCAGGCTGACAGTGCTATGTGACAGTTTGGATGAGAGTGCCCCCCCAAAATGGTGGCACTACCCTCTCAGCTAAAAGAAGAACATAGTGTTGCTGTGATGTTTTGTAGACATGGCAAATGGCAAAAGTAGCCACCTGCACAAAGCAGAACCACAACGCACAGTGTTGTCACATTTGTGACCTCAAAGGACAGGTCCAGATTGTCAGTGACCTCATACGTCATGATACCACATATAATAGGTCTGTATTTATATCTAACCTGTACACCCACAAAGTCTGCGTCAACTGCACTCCCTTGTCCCCACCACATGTGACACACGACATTCTTACAACCTGTCCCATAACTTCCAAATTTACAGATCAGTTCATAACTGGCCTCTCACTGGAAGATACAAAATATCTATTGTACATGATAATATTCCCGGCTGCATCCCTCATGTGATCTGACAAGGATGACTAACACCATTGGGAAACCCTTGCAATCATACTGACACTACTGGCTGCACACCAGCTGAGTGGGCAATGGCAACTGTTATACCCTTGCACAGAGGTGCTGCATCCACTGCCCAACAGAACTATACACCTCATTGTCTGAGTATCCATATCTGTATGTCCGTAGGAGCAATAATCATGGAGCTGACCAACACACATATATTTGTTCTACACACGGTTGACTATACACAGTTTGGATGTGTGACAGGGGAAGCATGACTGATACCATACCTCTCAACCTCTTAGAGCAAGAAATCTGAACAAGGCCATAAATAAAAGTGAAACAAAAGCCCCAAAATAGGGAAAATTTTTAAATATTCCTTTTCCAAACTTAGAAAGTTGACAGAATAACAGGTTTTGCATTAGCATGAATTTTCTGAAGGGTATGAAGGCTGAAACTCAAATATCTGTCATTATTTTCTAACTTCAGTCTTTAATGATTTGCCACTTATTTGCCAAAAAAAGACAATTGTATGTAAAATGGAACAAAAATATGAGGCAAAAATCTAGACAGTCTGCAAAACTCTGTACAGTTGAGAGGTATGACTGATACACATGGTGGACATTTCCGAGGCAGTCACCATGGACCTAAGTGAGGGTACATCAGGGCATACAACCCCCTAGACTGAACCAGGCCATCTGACTATATCCCCCACTCAGGCAACATTTACTAAGCACCCACTTAGGCATCCACAATACTGTCATTGTAGGTGTCACTAGGTTCATTGCTGGCACACATACGCAACATAGAGACATCCACCTCCAATAGCTGATCGGTAAGCAGCAGTGCTCAATAGGGCACAGTCCTGGGTCCTCTACTGCTTGGAATCCATTCAACCACAATACATGCAACTACTGACTGTGTGTGGCTAGCAATGTTGGCTGATGCCTGCAAATTGTGAGCACTAATAGATTGTCTGTAGTATGTCACTATCCTGCAAGTGGGTATTGTGAACACATTCCCGTTGACATACTAATGGCCATAAATTCCATGCAAATATATATGTAGTATCACTTACATCAGTTAGACCTATGTACCTTGTAAGTAGCACATCAGTCGCAACATGTTTTGCACATACTCCGGGATGAACAAACTGGGCAGAGAGACCTGACCACACAGGTTTACACCTAATGTGTCTCAGATCACCATGTCTCTACAGTGATATAGCAGGAACCATATGGCATAGCTGAGGCCGCAGTAACCTGTAAGTGACATACTCATAACCTCCAAGTACTCTTCTCTCAGCATGCTAATATCTGACACAATGGCCATTTGGTGATGTACCTTTCAAAGCAGTACTGGCAATTGCACACAGCAGTATGGTCCCTCACGAAAACACTTCACATCTTCAGTATGTGTTCAATGGAGATTGTCTGCAATGATTGTCATTGTCACCTGTGGCATATTGACTACTCAGAGGAGAACTATGTCTTGCATACAGGGCAGTGTGTGACCCTGCTTGATTGCTTATGCTGCCTATCTGTAGGAGGCATAGTAGATGAATAACTCACTGTAAGGACATTAACTTCATATCTGACATTAGTACTACATGCTTGTGGGATAGATTTGTCTAGCAGACTTGCACACACCCTTGAAACAGAACCCTGCCTAATGGCACACAGTGCACCTCAGTGCTCCTCAGCACATGCCATCTATATGATTGGCTGGGCAACCGTTATCTCAACACAGGACATCTGCCTGTGTCTCCCTTGGACTGGGGCACGATGTACTGATCCTGTAACTAGGGGTATAAAAATATCTATGATTGTGAGGGCTGTAAGGCCATTATGCTAGTGAAATTCAAATGCCCTATGGTACTATAACCTGATGTAAAATGCTCTAACAGGCTCACACACAAGCATGGCTACTGTGAGGCTAGCAGCACTTCCAATCACTGTATACAGGACATGCCAAGGCACACACATAGTGCACGCTGGCTGTATGTAGATGAGAATATTTATGTATGTAATGGTACAAACTACAGATCACAGTGCGTGATGCCTGCAACACACCTCATGCCTGCTAAAACAATCAGTTCAGGACATATTATACTTAATGATATCAGCAGGCCTTGTTGTGGTCAGTCCTTAGGGGCACCACATCACACACACTACAAATAAAAAACTGCAAAACCCTACCTATTTCTAAGTTAAGAAGATGATCATATTTATACCATCTGGACATACACACACACACACACACACACACACACACACACACACACACACACACACACACACACACACACACACACACACACACACACACACACACACACACACACACACAGCAATTAGCCTGGAGTAAGACTAGAACCCCTACCTATCTAGGTCTTACACACTATAGATTACAGTATTTATCGCACACACCACATATTAAGTCTGATACTAGAGTGTCAGCTGGTATTCTTAAGGTGGATGATATCATCACGCCTTGTAGAAGAGGGCAGTTTGGAGACCAGCAGCATGTTACAGGGCCAAAAAGTATATAACCATAGCAAGTAGATAGCCCATGAGGGAATCTCAGCTGTTCTGCACCGGGATACACACATGCAGATGTGTGCCAAGTAGCCTGCAGTGGGATTAGAACCCTACCTATTTAGTCTTATTCACTGTAGATAACATTATTTATTGCATGCACCACAGGCTGAGTCTGATTTATATGTGATTGCAGGCACAGTATTTGTGCATTACACAAACTAGGCTTGTGTTGAACTGTGGCCTGTAGAGTGATATTGCTTCATACTGTTATCTGCATCTAGTAAACTAGCAGTGGGATAACTCATCTTAGCTATGTGTGTACATTTATGAGTATGGCCATATGTGGCTGCTTACAGTTAGATAGGCAAACCTGTTGGCAGGAACAGTGTGCCCTGCCCATGCGTGTGTTGACAACATTATGCATTGCACCATCTGCTCACCTGCATCTCTCCACATGGTGACATCCAGCAGGCATAGGGGTATGTAAGATAAGTGGATTATGTTCTGTTGCACCCTTAGTTTGGATCATTTGAGTAACAGTATAAATGTGTGATAGTGCAGATCTTCTCACCATTATTAGGGTATATAGGACAATGCAGACATCCACACACACAGTTATATAATTAACACGGAGTATATATAAATGTAGCTGTGTGTGTATATGATATGTTTAGGTGTCCTGTAGATACATGGGGAGAGTCTATGTATCATTGTGATATATATATATATATATATATATATATATATATATATATATATATATATATATATATACATATATATATATATATATTGGTATATATTTATTTGGCACTACATAGTGATAGCTATACTATGCATGTGAGAGAGAGATAGTGACAGAGGGATATGTATATGTATATGGCTGTTATGTATAGACATATCTATACATACCAGATCATTCTGATGATGGAGAAACAGAATTGGAGTTGCACTCATTTTAACTGTTTGGGCATGCCCGTGTGACAGTCATTAGTTATAAAGTGACTCCAGGACACACCTACCTGCTCTCCAGTCCAGGATTGTGTGTAATTATGTCATAATTTTTGTCTGTTCCTCATAAAATTTGTGGTTTTCTGGGAAATCATTTGGATGAACTGAGGACTGAAGTCACTAAATAATGACATACATTTGAGTTTCTGACTTCAACTCTGTCAGAAAAATGTCTGTTGAAAAAATCCTGCTTTTCTAGCAACTTTTTAAGTTTATGAGAGCAGTTTATAAAATATACCCCTATTTGTTGGCCTTTGTCCCCCCATTTTGTCAGGCTTTGTCCAGATTTCTTGCACTAAGATGTTGAGAGATATGTTACAGCCATTGACATCTGTCCCCATTCCTACAGTACTGCACTGCACTCAAAATGTCCACAGCTGTCTGCTGTACTTAATATGTGACTGACATTCATAATGTTACACCACACACAGATTGACAGACTATGAAAACACCAAGATAATAATACCTCACATGCAAAAGATGTGACTACTTCTAGATTAGAAGTATCAACATCATCGCCCATGCTAACTTCCCTAGTTCACTGAGACACACAGGATGCCCGACAGAGAGAAGTCATTCATCACACATTCAACAGCATAAATATGTACATTATTATTTCTACTTTATGTGGGACATACAATAAGTGTTAGAGTACTATGTTACAGCCCTGAGATTGCCTGGCCTGCTGATATACCATTGCTGACTTTCTGTGAAAGCAGTTATATGGGAACACTGCTGTGTTGGGGCTGGAGGAACGACAGCAGATGATCTACTGGAATAGGCAGTATTTCAAATATCATGTGACTCCACTGTTTAACATGTCCCTTAACTGATGTAGTGAATATTCCAACTATTAGGCCTACTGATTATTAGGGGACACATACTATTGGATAGGGTATCTGTAGTCCCATGTGGATGTTACAGCTAGCCCGCTATATTTCCTTGCATAACTGCAGCAGATCCATACATACAATACCGTATTATATTAATCCTGAAAAGTAGTGTGTAGGATAGAGCCTTACCTTGCAAATGTAGCAGTTGACAGAACAGTAGTTCAGGGCTGACTCTGTGTGATGCAAGCAGTACACAATCAATGCATGGATAGGTACAGGTTGTGTGGGATGCCTGCCATCAATGATTTTACTATATGCATGTGAGTAGGAATAAGGTGTCAAGCCAAAACCAGGGCATACTGGGCATGCCTACATCTGCCTACAGGGACATTATCAGGGGGTTTCACCTCTGAGTCCTCTTGTGAGTGTGGCTGTGATGACCTTGGCACTAGTGGGAGTGCCATGTATCCCATCCCTTTGCTGATCCTGCTACAGCTGTTTCCACAGGATCACATTGTGGAGCATGGCACCTACTGTGAATATCAGTGCAAATGTGGCTGGAGTGCACTGCAGGGCTCCATCAGATATATCAAGGCACCAGAACCATGACTTTAGAAACCCAAAGGCGCACTCTAAGATGTTCCTAGTTTGTGCATGTGCCTCATTATGGTGTTCTTCCATGGTTGTGTGTGTGCATTTCTGATGGGTGTCATCATCTATGGCTCCAGTGCATAGCCAGAATCCCCCAGTAAATGGACATGTGGGATGTCACCTCTAGCAAACACCTGGTACAGCTATGATGAGTGCCATATATGGGAGTCATTATAGCTGCCGGGACTGCCAGCACACACATTTGTGATAATCACCTGGGAATTGCATGTGACCTGGCAGTTGATGGAGTGGCATCCATTGCAGTTGATGTAGATTCTACCCTCCTGACTGGGTGGTAACTTGATGTGTACATGAGTGGAATTTATGGCACCCAGGAGTGTAGGCTAGTGTGCTACACAGCAGAAGTGTTGCATATTGCTGGCCCTCACCTCAGTGATGAGGGGAATACAAATGTGCTTGCTCGCATGTGGTAGCATGGCATCCATGAGCTGTTAGAGTACCCTGGATGCTGATGCCTGCAAGACCCCCATCATGTCCCCAGTTGGTCTTTGGAATGTACCTGTCACTAGTATCCTAAGGGCTACACATACCTTTGTTTCCACTGAGATGGGTTTCCCTCAGTTGGGTCTGGGTCTGAGTTGAGGATGGCAGAGCTTAGTGAGTTCTTATAGTATGTCCCTGTCCACCCTGTTGCCCTCTACAAGTTCCAGCTCATATAGCCCCTGAAAGGTTACCCTGGGACTGAACACTCTTCTCCTTCTCTGTCTAGGTCTATGTCAGAAGAAGCAGGAGCATTAACTGCAGCATATTGCACATAAAGATGTAACAGACCTGCATTTTCATTTAAAAATCCCAAGTCTGTACTGCAATGGTGCAGAGTATGGGTGAAGAATCAGACTGTAGGGTGTATACATATTTTATAGTCCTCTCCTGTAGGTGCTGACTCTGTGATTGGCTACCTATGATGCATTATACCTGTCTAGTATATCATTAACATAATTTAATGGCCCTAGTTTAAGTTAAACAGGGGTCAAAATTAATTATTATGTCATTGGCTTTTAGATACACTTAGCACTGTGGTGCACCACGCAAACTTCCACCCAGTAGGTAAACAAAGCTTAGCACTTAGTGTACACCCCCCTCCAGACTTCCATGCTCAGCATGGCAGTAGGCAGTGCAAATCTGTGGAAACAGACTCCCCTTAGCTAAACAAAGCTTAGAAGTTAGTGCACCCCCCCCCCACTGAAAGGGCACAATCAGTTGCTGTGCACCATAGAAACAGGTGCAGCTAAGCTGAAATAAGCTTAGAAGTCATTGGCCACAACCACCCCTGATGTCAGCTACCTTCTCTGTAAACACCAACAAAGTTCTCTCCTACACTGATGGGATATATGGACACGATTACCTCTTTATGCTATTCAGTAACTCCAACTCATTTGCATAGAGATCTGTGCTCACAGCCTGGAAACTACATGCTTCAAAGCCTTACCACATTAGCAACAGCGCCAATGCACCATTGCAGATACTCCACGCAGGGTCCTGTAATACATTTCTGTCTCATGATATTAATTTTGCTTTTTCCAGTTTTTTTTTTTATCTTTTTATAAAGCATGCTTGCCCACTGCGGTGCACTGTGCAAACATACCCAGATTATTTAAAAAAATGTAATTTAACTTATTTCCTTTAATTTTTCAGACATGCACAGGATAGTTTCTCTCATATCTGTATGTGGTATATCATTTCTTTCCATCTATCTACATTTTTACAGCTCCTTTTGTCTGTCAACATTCCTGTACATGGAATTTTTCATGTACACTATGGACAGGGACACAGGGTTTGCAGAGCTGACTATCTGCTTGCTGGATCACTCTACCTGCCTCATTTGCATGAGATTCACCTGCTTATGAGGTGACTTGCATGCCATGGAACTTCCTGCGTTGGCGTGTGCATGCGCTCCACAAAGCAGTGTTTACTGAATCTAAAAAATATTAAATAAATAAATAAAAACCTGCTTACTTCCATTTAAGAAGTGCGGCACAATGCCTACATGGCAAAAAAGGCAATCTAGGCTTTATTAAATCCCCCCATGTCTGTTCTCCAATGACATGCTAGTATTTGGTATATCATGATATCAGGGTCATATTTTAATATGGGTTTTTTGAAACCAATACTGTTAAACTATGCTATCAAATTGTTATTTTTTATTTTTCTTATTTATCCCTTCCCAGTGCCTTAGAGCCAAACTTCTTCAGAGACTAGATAATCTAACTACTTAAATCAGCATGCCTTACATACACACACACACACAAAGAATCTGTGTTGAAACCTTAGTAAATGAAAATATGTGAATAGCAGTGTACCTGTTTGTCTTTTATATCAGTAAGATTCTTTAAATATACATTTATACTGCATTGCATTGTTTATGGCTGCATGTTTACATTTTTATACTTAATGTGTCTATCAGTTATAGCACCTAAATTGTCTGTTATTGTTTTTACTTCTCTGGATGTCTATTTGAATTTACTGTGATTATAATTGCGTTGTGGATTGGTTTATAACTTACAAGCTACCTACCGCATTATCAAATGCCAAATAAATTGTAAATAAATGCTAGCATTTTTTGTGAATTCATTACTGCACTTTTTGGTTATTGTGAACTTTCCTCTAAAAATTTGCCCTCCGATAACTATAGTTACTTTGCTTTCTTCTGTAGAGAATGAAGCATGATAAGCTAGAATAGCTAACCCATAATTATAGTTATGTCAGATAGAAATACAATAACAGGTGTCAGTTGTTCAAACACAGCTGCAACATGTTCCTAACTCACATCTGCACACAAAAGTGTAAAGTGCAAAAAATTCAGTAAAACAACCAAAAGCACAAATAGTGTCCACAATAAGATGCTTTTCCACTGTTGGTTGACTAGTAGTATGAGTCCTATAAAACTGAACTTCAGAAACATTGTACTCCTGATTATCGAATATTAGAAAAAAAAAGAAAAATTAAAAAGAAAGATAAAAAAAATGTGTTCATAATATATCCAAATATGGAATGAAAAGGTCTTTTATTCAAGACTTGGAGAGGTGTGAAATTGTGTGTAACTACTAGCTTTCATCAAAAAGGCAAGAGAATTAAATTATTTTAATTATTTCCATTCTGTTTAAATATTTAAGTTGTACTTATTGTAACCTGTGTGGTGATACTACTTTGTTCTTTTCTGCCCTGTTCCATCTAATTGCATTTTTAAGTTTATTCTGTTGGCTATAGTCTTGCATTCTAATTAGCATTTGTGGCAAGACTGTGTTTCTGCATTATTCTGCACTTCTATTTTCACAAATAGAATTACTTGTAAAAGCTGTCTTTTATATTTTAACCTTTCTGTGTCAATGTCTTGTAGTTTAATTCACATTTGTGGTAGAACTGTGTACTATTCCTGTCAGATTTGTAACTTAATCATTTATTACTGCATTTTTTTCTATAAACAGACTTACTGGTAGCTTGCTGCATAGTCTGTTATCTTAAATTGTAGTAGAAGTTCAATAGTGAAAGAATTACCTCGGCCTCAGTTTGTGCTTCAGTGGTTTTATATTCAGCTTATCATTTACCTGCTTGTATTTTTTGTCTGCCCCATCCCCCAGTAATACTTTATGCTAAGGTTTCTGAAAGAGCTGCAGTATTGCCTTTATTTGATTGGATGCCTCTCTAGCTAGCCAGCTTGTTCCTTGAAAAATGTTCCTTACCCCTCCACCCATTTGTTGTTTTTATGGTTGTGTCCTTGCCTTTTACCAGTTTTGGAAGTCCTTTGCTATTGATTGTTCTATAAACTATTAATGTACTCTTCCCACCCATTGTTTCCATAGATCATGAAATTGAGTGGCACTCCCACCACAAACCAGTATTTCTCTTGAGTAAACCTCCTTTATTGCATATTGTCTTCTGCCCATTTTCCTGGAGCTCAGCTTGGAGTCCTGGCCGGCATTTCAGAAATGTGTTAGTTGTGTCCTGTGCCATCCAGGCAAAGTTAAGTACCTTTGATTGCTAAATTGCACTTAAGTTATTTGAGTGATTACATTGTTTCCTGCTTTTATGTGTGCATTTCATTGAACCTTTTGTAAAAAAAAAGTGGTTTTCCCTTACTGCTACTGCTGTAAGCCTGACTTTAAATTGCCTTCAGCAAGGGATTTCCAGCTAGTTGTTTACATGTTTTTATGTTAAGAAGACTGAGTTTATTCAGTTTGTGGCAGGAGGTGTTTGCCTTGTCTGTCTGAGATGGGAAGTCTACAAATGAACCCATAGCACAATCATTTTATTGATCAGAGGGCTCATTATTTAGTTTTCTTGTTTTTTTATGCATGTTTGCATGGGTTAGCAGTGTCCTGTACATATTCAAACACATAGAAAGCAAAATATCTTTGTAGAATGGTCCATAAAAACTGTAAGCTGTAAAGCAGCAATATAACACAGATATCTTGTGTGCCAACAAGCTTAGAGGAGCTAATTGGGTGTTGAGTGGCAATACCTACAGATTTAGTATAATTAAGTATTCTATTCTTCTATATAAATGAATGATTGCTTATGTCATTAGTGATGGTTTAATAAAGATGTTTAATAAAGATGTTTAATAAAGATGTTTCTTGTTTATAAAAAAGGGGCAGGAACTGAATACATTATGTAATTTGCTTAGGTTATATGATATATAGCAATATAAGTGAAGCTTAACGTTTGTTAATTTTATCTTGTTAATACTGTATGATTAGTTTTATATAAATGTAAATGTGCCTATGTCACGTGATAACTCAATAAAGGAGTTAAAAAATTAAAGTTAGTAGAATTTAGTACCGTTAAGCAAAATCTGCTTCAATAAAGTACCCTTATTAGTATACAATAACAAAGCACTTTTAATAGCACTCTAACCTCAAGACACCACCTCCTTGCAGTTCACAAATCAAAGGACTGGACAGTATGGATACGTAATTTCTTTACTTTTCTGTAGCCAGCTTGGTGGATATGGGCATCTTGATACAATGTAACAGTTTTCTCATGTTTACTGACAACTTAAAGTACTGCGGTGGTGGTGCTGCGGTAGCATTGTCACCTCATAGCAAGACGTTGTCCTGTTCGATTCTCACCTAGAGCATCTTCTGTGTGGAGGCATACGTGAATGGGGCATGGCTTCATTGAAGGTTGTGTGTCAGGGCTGGTAAGCCGGTACGTAAAAATCCACTACCAATCATTAGCAGACCGGAGTTCCGCTGTGGCAACCCCTAACCGGAAAAAGCCGAAAGACACAAACAAACAAACTGACAACTTAAAAAAGCAGACATAGTATGCAAGAGGTGTACTTACATAATGACACTAAAGGCTAAACTTTCACATACAGGTGCACATCAGGTTGTCAAAACCACACACACACAGTACCCACCTCACCTAGTAGACAACACATATGTGGACTAATGTATGCTAAGACACTTAAAAGCAATCTTCCTAAACAGCAAAGATCATCTAGACCACTCATTTTTAAAGCTATTTCTCAGCAAGCCCTAAGGCACTCAGAAAAAAAACACACCTACCACCACCCCTACTGTCATTCTCAGTGGAGCCCCAAACACTAATCCCCTAACGGAAGGAAATACACTTTCCAGGGCTCTCTTCATAGGGTATTCTATTGTGAGATATACTGATGACGGTCTAACTAGGATGAATAAGGAAAAGATAACTGATAGTTGTTTATCATGCATGCATTGAAGTCATTACACCACAGGTACCGGTATGATTCCACCATAGTCCACGTAGGTGTAAATGACTTGAAATGTACCTCCCTGGACTATATGAAGAGAGACATGATGGAGCTGTCAGACTATGTGTCTCAGGCTTTTATAAGCCTAGCATTGATCAGCATATTACCATCACTGAGCATGATGCCCACAATATGAGCAAAAAAGAAATATATATATATTGATTTCAACAGCTAGTTGCATTTCTATTGTCATTCTAAGAAAATGCAATATTTGTCAGCTTGGGAGAGCATGGTTAATAGAGCATGTTTCTTTGCCAAGGATAGGCTGCACCTTTCCTCTCTAGGCATTTGAATATTGGCTAAAACATTTTCCATCCTATAGTGCCTTCTTTAGACCATGCTAAACTGACAAATCTACCAACATATCAAAATCAATTCAACCAAACGTCAAGGTGTTACTGTTCAATGCCAATAGTCTATATAAGTGAAAACAAAAACATGAGAATATAGGCATCTGTGGAGTTACAGAGACATGGTTTAAAGCAGCAGAGAGTATCCAGCATTGCAAGGTCTCAGTGCCTTCCACACTTTTAGACCAGTAGCCCCACAGACAAAGGCTAAAGATGGAGATGTCTCAATATGCATCAATAACAAGCATACTTCTAGGGTTCACAAACTGCATAATGTGCTGGAGAACCACATGTGCAGATAAGCACAGGCAAAATCCTGTACCATATCGTAGCCAGCTATAGGTCAGCCTCCATGTCCCAAGAAGCTCATGATGTATACTTTGAGGTACTGCAGACACTTACCATCCAACCTAACATCCTACTCAAGGGAGACTTTAATTACCTCTCTATATACATGGAATCCTACATGGTCTCAAATCTACAGGCTCAGAGATTCCTGGACTTCGTAAATACAAACACCCTAGACCAAATAGTGAATATGCTCACTGGAGGCTCCTACATACTGGACCTCATGCTCACTAATATGGGAGAACACTGTACCCCCCAATGTCTCATCATCGCTGGTAAGGACCAGCCATAATGTTGTCTCCTTCAAAATCAAAATCAACTTCATAATCCCATTAAAACCAGTAACAGTTAGGGACTATGTCAAGGCAAACTATCTTTTATTAAGTAATGGTTTGTCAAAATTTAATGCCCAACACCACAAACTGTAGAAAAACAAAAAATGCAGGACAAAGCACTTTTTGTCTGAAGAAGTTTGGTCATTGCACCAGATGAAAAGTGCTTTACTTCATTTACTCAGTGTGGCACTGTGTTTGTTTTTCTATTAAAGGGCTGAATAGCTGAAGATTCTTAGTTTTGAAGTGCTTTGTCCTGCATTTTTTTGTTTTTTCTAAAATTTAATGCCCTTCCAAACCCCATGAACACAACAGCCTATGCTGAATTGCTCTCAGAAACTCTGTGCAATCATGTCAATGGCTGCATAGAGGCTGCTGTACATAAAAGAAGTAAGGCCAGGACTAATTCCAGAAACAAACCACCCTGGTGGCATTCCATATTAAATAGGATATACAACTAAAGGAAAAATATGGCATAAATCAGGATGGGTAATTCCCATAAGGATAAAACTCTCTCAATAATGTAAATAGGTAACTAAGAAGGCTAATTAGGTCAAGCAAAGCCAGCTTTGAGGTTAAGATAACCTACCAAGTGAAAGATAACCATGTGACCTTCTACAGCTATGTCAGAAACCTCAAGTGTAGCAGACAGCAGTGTGTAGAGCTGGTGATTAATGGTGACACATTCACTTAGCTTAGTGATATAGTAAACAAGCTGGTGAGCAAATTCATTTCCAACTTTACCTCCCTCTCACCCTTCAGCCATCCACCCCCAAAATACGCTCAAGCATAAACCCTCCAGCTATAACCAAAGAGCATGTACTGGCTGCACTCATTAAAGTCAAGAACATGGACTTAATGGGCCTCAGTAACATCCCAGGATACATTCTGGATAGTCTGAAATACAATTTATCAGGACCCCTGGAGTCACTATTTAACTTTAGTCTTAAAACATGCTTTGTGCCACATGAATGGCAGACTGTAGCATTCATCCTTCTTCATATAGGAGGACCTTCAACAGATCTTGGAAACTACAGAGACAAAGACTAGTCTGACTAGTCTTATTTGCAAAGCCATGGAAAGAATTATAACACAAATTATCAACAAGAACATAGGAGACCTCCAGACTCTGGACCCATCCCAGTTTGGCTTTGTGAAAGGAAGGGTTTGTTTACTGAATATGGCAGACTTCCTTAAAAAGGTCACTGAGGCAATGGATGGGAAGAAAATGGTGCATACTGCCTACCTAGATCTGGCTAAGGCATTTGATACAATATTCCAATCAGGCATGGTCAATGAACTTATGGAACTAGGTATAAACCCCTTTATAATGATTTGGGTTAATATAAAGAATTGAATTACATTACCTTTCAGTACCCTTTGGAAAGTTTGCCACCATGGTTAACTACATCATCAATAAAATATTCTTAAAAGTTGATTCACTAGTCAGGAATCTGGGAACTCAAGTGGATAGTAGCCTAGCCTCTGACTAACATGTGCTCAAGGTAGTAAGCAAATCCTTCTATGTTGATCAACTTAAAACCAATGGATTGCCATCTAGGCAAGAGAGGTCATCATATCACTGTACTTGTCCATCATCAGACACATAATAGAGTATAATACCCCCTTCAGTATGTAGATGACCAGACACATACAGCAAATTAAACCTCCACAAATGTTTCCTTATAAATAGAATACTGGTAGTAAACCCAATGTTTTACACTGATCACATCAAAGCCCTGTCTCTTTACATGGTATCTGACTTCTGATAGGTGATCTTTGCCTGGTATACCATGCAACCCTGAATCCTGTTTTGATGAACTTTTTGCACATCCACAAAAAAATAGCATCAAAACAACTTGATTAAAAGACCTAAATTTTGTTTGTGATATGATAGAACATGTTGGAGAGACAGATATGTTTCTCAGAGGCTTTTCATTCTCTGGAACACATTCCCCATCCATGTCAAGCAGAGTTCCTCCTTATCCTTATTTAAGTGCAACTTGGCCAATGGATGGGTAATCGTAAATTCACCCCAGTCTGGTTCCTTTGTCTGTGATGGACAAGAGTTACCAAACAGCTGGGTAACTACATCAGAGCTAGTAAGGGAGACTGCTAGAAAGGTGCTTAGTGTGACATCTGGACCAAGGAAGGAGGACAAGGAGACCTGGTGGAGGAATGAGGAAGTACAGGAGAGTATACAGGGAAAGAGGTTGGCAAAGAAGAAGTGGGATTGTCAGGGAGATGAAGAAAGTAGACAGGAGTATGAGGTGCATAGCAAAGAGAGAGGTGTCAAAGGATAAGCATAAGGTGTATGGAGAGTTGTATGAAAGGTTGGACACTAAGGAGGGAGAAAGGGACCTGTACCGATTGGCTAGATAGAGGGACCGAGCTAGTAAAGATGTGCAGCAGGTAAAGGTGATAAAGGATAATGAGGGAAATGTACTCAGAAGTGAGGATAGTGTGTTGAACAGATGGAAAGAGTACTTTGAGGGGCTGATGAATGAAGAGAATGAGAGAGAGAGAGAAGGTTGGATGATGTGGGGATAATGAATCAGGAAGTGCAATGGATTAGCAAGGAGGAAGTAAGGAAACCTATGAAGAGGATGAAGAATGGAAAGGCTGTTGGTCCAGATGACATACTTGTAGAAGCTTGAAGGTGTTTAAGAGAAATGGCAGTGGAATTTTTAACCAGATTGTTTAATGAAATCTTGGAAAGTGAGAGGACGCCTAAGGAGTGGAGGAAAAGTGTTTTGGTAATGATTTTTAAGAATAAGGGTGATGTGCAGAGCTGTAGTAACTACAGAGGGATAAAATTGATCAGTCACAGCCTGAAAATATGGGAAAGAGTAGTAGAAGCTAGGTTAAGAAGGGAGGTGATGATTAGTGATCAGCAGTATGGTTTCATGCCAGGAAAGAGCATTACAGATGCGATGTTTGCTCTGAGAGTGTTGATGGAGAAGTACAGAGGTCAGAAGGAGTTGCATTGTGTCTTTGTGGACTTCAAGAAAGCATATGACAGGGTGCCTAGAGAGGAGTTGTGGTATTGTATGAGGAATTCGGGAGTGGCAGAGTAGTATGTAAGAGTGGTACAGGATTTTTACAAGGGTAGTGTGACAGCGGTGAGGTCTGTGGTGGGAGTGATGGATGCATTTAAGGTGGAGGTGGGATTACATCAAGGATCAGCTCTGAGCCCTTTCTTATTTGCAATGATGATGGACAGGTTGACAGACGAGATCAGACAGGAGGCCCCGTGGACTATGATGTTTGCAGATGACATTGTGATCTGTAGTGAGAGTAGGGAACAGGTTGAGGAGACCCTGGGGAGGTGGAGATATGCTCTAGAGAGAATAGAAATGAAGGTCAGCAGGACAAAGGCAGAATATATGTGTGTGAATGAGAGAGAGGATAGTGGAATGGTGAGGATGCAAGGAGTAGAGTTGGCGAAGGGAGATGAGTTTAAATACTTGGGATCAACAGTTCAAAGTAATGGCGAGTGTGGAAGAGTTGTGAAGAAGACAGCACAGGCAGGATGGAGTGGGTAGAGAAGAGTGTCAGGAGTGATTTGTGACAGATGAGTACCAGTAATAGTGAAAGGGAAGGTCTACAAGAGAGTAATGAGACCAGCTATGTTATATGGGTTGGAGACAGTGGCATTGACAAAAAGGCAAGAGGCAGAGCTGGATGTGGCAGGGTTAAAGATGTTAAGATTTGCACTGGGTGTGACAAGGGTAGACAGAATAAGGAATAAGTATATTAGAGGGTCAGCCCAGGTTGGACAGTTTGAAGACAAAGCCAGAGAAGTGAGATTGCATGGGTTTGGGCATGTGCTGAGGAGGGATGCTGGGCAAATTAAAAAAAAGGATGCTAAGGATGAAGCTGCCAGGTAAGAGGAAAAGAGGAAGGCCTAAGATAAGGTTTATGGATGTGGTGAGAGAGGACATGCAGGTGGGTGGTGTGACAGAGCAAGATGCAGAGGGCAGGAAGAAATGGAAACAGATGATCTGCTGTAGCAACCCCTAATGGGAACAGCTGAAAGTAAAAGAAGAGAAAGTTAAGAAGATAAATCAAATTTGTGGGTCACATTTGGGTTTGCATGTCTAGGTTTATAAGGGGCCTAGTGTATATGTCTAGCATTGTATACACCTTTGAACTTTTTTTTTTTTGCTGTGCAGAAAAATAAAAATATCTAGCAGAGAATTTTGAGCTTTACTTGAATTATCTATGTTCAAAGAACTAGAAGTCACTGTAGAACATCAGCATGCATAGTATTTTATCCCTAAAAGTATCAGCAGATACAACAGGGTTTCTCCCCTACAATATTGTCAAATATAGCATGTTTCCTTTTCTACAGTATTAACATGTATAACAAATTTCCTCTTCCATAGTATCAGCATGTACACCATGTTTCCTCAACTATAGTGTTGGCATTTCCAGCATTTTTTCTCTTCCACCGTGATGTCTAAGGGAATATCCAGTTTTCTTAGAATTAAACTGGATATGGGTCAGTTACCAAAGCATGGGCCATGACACTTTAATTCTCCGTTACTGATTTCATTAATCCTTGTCATGTGTCTTGGCACTAAATGGAGACTAGACCTTACTACTCCTCCACCCCAAAGATATTTCAGAGTACACAATGAAATCTTTGACAGACATAAATATTTTCATCATCTGACCTGTTCGTTTCTTAATTAACTAACCTTATTCTACAATTCTTCCCAATTACTGCATCTTGGTATGCTGTCAGTGAAACCTGTCTTTTTTGTAATCTTAGCAAATATAGTATATGGTTTAATAATTAAGGCTAACTATGAAAAAAAAATAATGCAGCAAGAAGTAACATGACTGTTATCTCCTTTATGAAAATCTTGCTCACTAGTTCTTCAGCAAGAAAATGTTTAAGTTAAAATTCCATATGATGAAGTTGTTTCTTTTGAAATTAATTGGAATAATTTAATCTAACCAAAAAGTGATTTGTATTGCCAGTAAGTACATTAATTTATTAATAAAGCCAAATTCCTCCAGCACCCCAGTCAGTATCAGCAAAGAGTGAGGATATGGCTAATAGATCTGACGTGTTTAATGAAGTTTCAGCATTGACTATGGTTTATATTAATTTATGTTTCTTTTTACCTATTAATTTATATTCTGTTGACTAGGTTGGTCTAGGGGGTTTGTGAACAAATTTGTTTTGTCAGCTGTGGAAAAGCAGGACAAATGCATTTATACTTGATAACATATGTGTTAAAACATAAAAATCCCATAGAGTAAAATATAATTTAACATTTATGTGATTGATATTATAGTATAATGATTACATAAAAGTGGACAAAAAAACACAAATTAATTTAAAATGTATCAAGACCCAGCTTCATCCACAACAAAAGAGAACCCAATGTCAACATCTCAAGTGTTATTAGACTTTTTGTAATATGTTTATGGTAAATCAACTGACCCCTTTTTTGCATTTGCGCATTTTTCAAAACTATTGCTCAATGTTGTCTTTTATCAGTGTTTGTTAGTCATAATTCTGTCTCTGCATGAAAGCCGATTTCAGTTTGCACATCATCCAGCAGAAAAAAGTGTTCCTGCAATTGAATCTGCTTCTGAACAGTCTCTGCTTCTGAAATAATGAATTTTCCATAGTATTTGGGGACAGCAGCAGGAAAACATACAGAATAAATATCTCATAATACAAATACTGACCATCTTAAGGGAATTAGCAGTCCAAAATATAATGCACTTGGCAGTAGAGGTATTAGTTGGAAAGATAGATGGCAAGACCTTGGACAACTGTGCACATTTTCAACCAGTGTAAGTTCAAAGAATCATTGGAGGCAACAATTTGTATAAACATATGTTTATTAAACAGCTGGTTGAGTAATGTATAAAATACATGTTTATTAAACAATTGGTTGAGTGAATTAAAATAGCAGCTTGCTTAGAAAGTAGTTTAAAATGATTCAAAACAGTATATTTAGCTATTTTCCACAAATGTAGCCAGTCATATACAGCCCTCCAGGAAACAGGCTATCTATTAGAAGTACCTGGCTCCTGGCTATGTGCTTCAATCAGGTGATTCTAGCTATGCAGTTGTATTAATTTGTTTAGGCATACTTAACAAATTAGCTCAGATTATTTTTTGCATTCCACACCGCCACATTTTTTTTTGTTAAGGTAGGCTACTATTCATACTTCTGAACAAACACACACACACACACACACACACACACACACACACACACACACACGCACACACGCACACACGCACACACACACACACACACACACACACGTGCTCACGCGCGTGCACACACACACACACACACACACACACACACACACACACACACACACACACACACACACACACACACACACACACACACACACACAGTGTGTGTGTGTGTGTGTGTGTGTGTGTGTGTGTGTGTGTGTGTGTGTGTGTGTGTGTGTGTATACTTGCCATTCTTGCCAGGACACAGCTGCAGTGGTATACAGACTAGACAATTTTCCCACCCCAGACCTTGCAGATTATTAACAAGCAAAGTAAATATGTAAAATAAAATGAATCCATATGTATAAAAAGTGATGTGATTCTTTATTGCAGAAGTTATGCATCATTGCAAATTGTGGATTTAAAATGGAGAGAATTTGTTGATTTTTTTCACGTTTACAATTTTATGTAAATACTTAAAGAAGATTGTCTTTTTGATAATTTTGTGGCAGTTCTTAATATTGGTTTATAAACATATACACTGCTGCAATATGATTATGATATGGTCTCTGATCATAATAATATTATTATGTGTTTGAGACATGGTGGTGCCATGACATTCATCTCAAGAGTGAAGAGTGAGAGGTGAATCTTAGCATCTATGACAAGAGCTCATAATAACTGGTTAGGATCGGTGGCACTTCATCATAATTCTTTGCAGAGCATTGAGCTTTATTTACTCCATGCACTAGCAGTTAAAAAAAGTGGAGTTTTACCATCTTTGAAAGCCAGTAAAGCAAACAGAGACTAGTGTTGCTGAGACAACATGTATATAATTGAGGAAAGAAAGGGACAGTTTTTAAATATTGCTGTAATGAAGTACATTGCTTACAGAATGACAAAAGAAAGATTTAAGGCAAGATATTCAGGGAAAGTTGAGAGAGAAGGAACATCCCTTTTAGAAGCTCCAACTGTAACAGTGCTCATACCTCTGAAAGAACTGTTACGGTCAGGTCTTGTACTGCAGAAGTGCTTTACAGACTGATCTTCATTCCAATTTTGGAGCATAATCACAGCATTCCATGTACTACAGGAATATTACACCTACATCAATTATATTAAATGTGGTTTATCATTTTATTATGCTATGTGTTTCAAATGTTAGAGATATTCTTTGGTGCTTTGAACAAATTCATCTCACTACTAGCAGTCACTGCTCTTATCTGTAAGTCCAGAGATACGCTACAGCTACTGAAAGCTTAGAAATATAAAATGCAAACTTTTTAAAGCCTGCCTATTTAAAAACATTTTTGTCCTAGATGTTTGGCTATATAAAATATCTGTTAATTGCATTTCCTGAATCTTCCATGCTGCAGTAAATGTGGTAACATACACTAATACTAGAAGAACAGTAATTTAATACTAATTTATTTTTTTTTATCTTTTCCAAGTTACAGCTTGGATTGCAGACTGAATTTAAAAGAGGAAAAGATGTTTTACCTTTAAAATGGTTAGTAAAATTCACGTGTCTTTTATTTATGTATTTGTTTGTTTATTCCCTTCTCCTTATGTGAAAAACAAAAGTATTCTGAAGAATGATACAGCTAACCTTTTAAGATTTACTTTACAAATGAGCTAAATATAAAAAAGAAAAATGAATGAAAATAATAAAAATAAAACTTCTAACAACCAACTGCAAATTATGCACTCCAGGTTGTTAACAAGGATTAACGTATTTTAATTTGAAAGGACCCCCTTGTTTGCATTTATATCAGGCAGCATTAAGGCTAATTGAATTTACAGACTAATATACTTACCAGGTTAACAGTCAATGCATTCAATTAAATTTATGACTACTGATGCTACTAATGCTATGGTACTAGTAGCTGATTGCAGGTTTGAGAATGTGTATAGAAAGTACATTTTAAAAAGTGAGATTCTGGGTGGTATTCATAGTAATCATGTGAACACATTAAGGCTATCCTCGCTATCTGTGAATGAGTGCAGCAGAGCTACAATACAGAGAGGCCACATACTCTAATGCACAATGGCTGTGAATACATCTAAACAAAAGAAGTCATTGAACTAGTGCACAATGGCCATGAATAAGTCTAAGCAATAGAAGTCATTGCACTAATGCACAATGGTCATGAATAAGTCTAAGCAAAGGAAGTCATTACTTTGTTAAGGGCAGATCCTGCCTCTTAAACCTGGTCGATTTCTTTGAAAGAGTCACCAAGGCCATTGACGAGGGGAAGGTGGTCCACACAGCCTACCTGGACCTCGCAAAAGCCTTCGATACAATACCCCACTCGGGCATTATAGATAAGCTCACCAGCTTAAATATAAACCCCTATGTCACTAGATGGGTTGCAAACTGGCTCAAGGACAGAACCCACATGGTTAGAATTGCTGGAGCCATGTCAGACTCCAAACCAGTTACAAGTGGTGTCCCACAAGGCTCAGTCCTGGGACCTCTCTTGTTCGGTATATATTTCTCGGCGGTACAGGCCAACACAGAAGGACTGTGGCTGACCAAGTTCACAGATGACTGCAAACTGGGTGCCATAATCAACTCTCCAGCCGACACAAGCATCCTCCAAAAGGGCCTCATAGAAACAGACAACTGGTGCCAGAGCCATGGCCTCAAGCTACATGCCAAAAAGTGTATAGTCATCCCCTTTGGCAAAAACAAAGTGCCCACAAATTACCACATAGGTGGTAATCCATTAAGTACAGAAGAAGTCATTAGGGACCTGGGGACCCAAGTTGATAGCAGTCTCTCATTTGACAACCACGTGGCCAAAGTGGTTAGTAAAACATTTTATATAGCCCATCTAATCATGAAGGGATTCACATCTAGATCAGGGGAGGTCATTGTGCCTCTTTACTCATCCCTCATCAGGCCCATAATTGAGTACAATGCCCCTTTTGGGATGTACCTTACCAGACACCTGAAGCAACTGGAAAGACCACAGACGTACCTCACCAAGAGGATCAAAGGGCTCAAACAGATGCCATATGCTGCTCGGTTAAAGAAACTCCAGCTCTACTCAGTGGCATGCCACCTGCTCAGAGGTGATCTGTGCCTGACATATAAAGCCATGTCCAACCCGGAATTAATGGACATGCTGCACCTCAGAAAATCCAAATCCCATCGAGCTACGCGCTCGAGAGACTTGAACCTCAGCACTGAAATAAATAGGACATGCTGGAGGGACAGATTCATAACCCAGAGGCTCCCTTCACTCTGGAATAAAATCCCAGTCCAGGTTAGGCAGAGTCCCACATTGACTCTCTTCAAGAGGAATCTTGATGAGTGGATGGGAGATCGTAGGTTTACCCCGGCTATCACTTCTGTGTCACTGTTAGACAGAGGCACAGTATACTAACCTCAAAAAAAGGCATAGCAAAATTAATTTAAAATGGGTGGCGAAAGTCAAACACACTCTGGCTAGGCTTATAAATGCCCTAGGGCAGATAGCCTAGTATGAACCTATGAACCTATTACACTAATGCACAATGGCCATGAATAAGTCTAAGAAAAAGAAGTCATTACGCTAAGGCACAATGACCGTGAATAAGTCTAAGCAAAAGAAGTCATAATGTGATGTGAATGATTTTTCCACAGATTCATTATAAAAAGCAAAGTCGCACCTATTCTGTCTTCTTTGCAATCCATAATGATGCTGTCACTTGTTGCTAGCCTTGCTATTTCTCTAATGAGTTCCTTGTCTTGACCAAGCGAAAACACTTCCACCCAGTGGCACTTGCCAGCCAAGAAGATGGAGCCATAGATAGCGGATAACTCAATATAATTTAGACAATCAGATGATACCTGATAGGTTAAGAGTAGATAGAAATATTACAAGAGTCTTAGTGGGCAATTGTGTCCCCCTATAGTGGTACTAGTGGGATGCGTGGACTTCTTATTCCTGCAGATACTAAGCTATGTATAGCTCTCACTATACTTGCCACAGAGACCTTCTAGGGACAAATTAGAGATACAGTTGATCTCTTATAGGCTTACTTTGAGGATACATCAATGGTTCTAGGATGTCTCAGTGTCATCTCAGGATTGAGATGGGACTATGTGTGTCTTTAATAATATGCTGACATATTTCCCTGTTGTGCTCAATGTGATAAACTGCATCCAATTTGCATTTAGGGCCCTGTCTTTTCCATGGGCGAGCACTATCATAGAATCATAGCAGATTGCTAGGCTATCGACTCAGAGGTAATTTCTAGCCTAGCTGTTTCATTCCAGTGTAAAGCCATAGAAATGTTAGCTAATACCCAAAATTGCATTTAGTATTGACTGACTGTGTCCAGGAGGGTTGTGAGCACTATTCCTGGTAAGAATTTACGGTGTCCCATACACTTGTCCAGGTACCTTTTGAACAGTGTCATAGAGGTGCTCTGTTTCACATGAATAGGTAGCCTATTCCAAAGATGCAGCAATCACTGGGAGATAAAGCTCTCCCTCCAGCATATCAAATTTAAGTTGCAGGTCATATTTAGGTCCCTGGAATGAGTGGCCATAGTCCCATTTGATTTACGGATATGCAGGTAACTGTCTGAGATTGATCTGTAAGCCAGGCATAAGTCTTCCCTAAGAATTCTATATGATACAGAGTAAAGTGACAGGGATTCTATTCATTCTGTGCACAGTACATGTTGGAGTCCCTAGATCTTTTTGTTAGAAACCTCTGAGGTCTCTCCAATTGCTGCAGGTGCTTTGTACAGTACATGCCGAACGCGGCATTATACTCAATTATGGGGAAGATTATTGCCGAGTATAGAGGAGTTATAACCTCTTTTGCTCTCAAGGTGATGCCTTTACTAATCATGTGTGCTACATAGAAAGCCTTCATTAGACAGTAGACACATGGT
>NC_056731.1:1020554579-1020574579 GCF_019279795.1 Protopterus annectens | reverse complement strand
TGCCATCATCAACTGCATCGCAGTTACCCTATGAATGAAGAGGAGGCATTCCTCATCTGTTTGCTGAAGAGATAAAAGTTGCCCCCCCCCCCGATACAGGCAATTGCATTTTGCCTTGTCTTGGGTCTAGTATGTCCATCCATATCAATTTCCTTTTCTTGCACTGAGTTAATATGCATTTTCTTCCAATGTCTGAATTAATGTCTATTGCAAACTTATGGACTTTTACCCTTTCTGCTTGTTTGGGCCTCCCTTAACCAAACAGATTTTGTCTTAAGGACTGTCATGAAGATTTCTCTGTCTTGATCACTTGTTTTGCATTATCACAGCGATAAAAAAAAACTATAAATATATATATATATATATATATATATATATATATATATATATATATATATTCCACACTCAGGGGAAAAAAAACTTTGGATGGAATCATCAGTCAAACAACACAGCAATGAAAGCATGCCTGTCATCCTCAAGAGAAAACATGTTAGGTGATGCAAACCCTGTAGTCATATACATATGCAGATTCTCAGTCCAACAAATTAAAGTTGAGCTGAAGTAATGTTTACTCTACCATGCTTTCATTGACTATAGTAAGGAAAGCAATGTAACATATCCTTCTTCCCACTAGCCCTACCACTTTCTTATATTCACAATATTGATATTTTTCGATCATCAGTGACACTCAGAAATCTTCCAGTAAATACACATGTATGTTGTGCCAACAAAACATTCTTACCACTTCTTTACTTCACAATTAAATCACTTCATTTCTAGCATATATGCAAACAATAGTGCCCAACATGGTGTGTGTTATTGTGGAAATAACACCTGCCCAGGGGTATTCTGAGGCCCATTATTGAGTTTAGAGAATGAGCTGTCTGTAAAATTGTTGTGTTTTACTTATTTATTTATTTATTTATACTGAGTTCACAGAGTGAGCTGTCTATAAAATTGTTTTATTTATTTATGTATATATTTATTTATTTACTTATGTATTTATATCTTTATTATTTTTTTATATATATTTAATGTAAAATACTTCCTCCACCTAATGTTTCAAAGTTGCTGTAGTATACATAAATGGTGTGAAACATTCTACATCCAAAATATATCATTTTTTTTAAAAAGTATCTAGATATTTACTTTATTTTTTGGTCCCTTACTGCTAAAATGTGTCCTCTGTTGCCAATCATTGAAAATCGAAGTCACTAAATAATGACATACATTTGACTTTCAGATTTCATTTCCTTTAGAAAATTCATTTTAACACAAATCCCGTTAAGCTTCTTTGTAATTTTATAAGAACAACGTTTACAATCAGTTTCTATTTTCGAGTCTTTGTTCCCCCTTTATTTCAGTTTTATCCAGATTTCTTGAGCTGAAAGGTTGAGAGGTATGCAAAGCTCTTTACTGCTGCTGCCACTGGTCCATCCATCTCACACACACTTGCACTTCAGAAAATGCATGCTAACACAAGTCCTATTATTCAAGCAATTTTTTTGACTTTTATAATGGCAATATTTAAAATATATTCTTACTTTGAGTCTTTGCTCCCCCTTTACTTTAGGCTTTATGCAGATATCTTCAGCTAAAAGGCTGAGAAGTACACAAACCTCTTTACTGCTGCTGCTGCTAGTGCTCAATCACTTTCACTCTTCTCTGTCTCACACACACACACACACACACACGCACACACACACACCTTGCTTTCATGCATGCAAGCACACATACGCTCACACACAGACAAACACACACACACACACACACACACACACACACACACACACACACACACACACACAGAAACATAAACACATATACCCATGTTTTTCAGTTTTCTTTACTTTTTACACTCACTAAACAGCAAAAGCGTTGCTTAGCGAGTGTAAAATAATAGCTCGATCAATCTCACTCTCTCTCACATGCATGAATGCACTCACAAACAGACAAAAACACAATTTTTTTTTAAATTTTTTTCTTTTTTTTTTTTTTTAATATTTTACACTTGTTATATAGGAGAAATGCGGCTTGGTGAGCATAAAATAAAAGAGACTGTTAGGTTATTTTCAGTTGGTGCTCCAAAGCAGCTTGATATGCTGCCTTGAAGCAGTGGACTCATTTTTCAGCAGGCATTATCTCTAGATTAACACCCTGCTGAAGAACGTTCATTCTCCAATCAGGGTGCTGATCTACAGGTCTCAGATTCCCTAAGTACAATTAACAAATGACACTAAAGTAAATGACTTTCTTAGTGACCATTAATCATTTCAAATGCTGGTATAATAATTTTCCATTTTCTATTTGCATATTAGAGCTTTGCAGTATTCACTAAAGCCATTGCAATATGCCCATCATATAGGTTCATAGGTTCATATGTAGGTACTAGGCTATCGGCCCAAGGGCCTACGTAAGCCTAGCCAGCAAGGTACCATAGCTTACGCCACCCAAGAAAGTTATTTTCCTCTGCCACTGTACAGCAGAGACACAGGAGTGATCCCCGGGGTGTATTTCCTATTTTCCATCCACTCATCAAGATTTTTCTTGAAGAGTGCTAATGAAGAACTTTGCTTGACATAGATGGGTAGCTTGTTCCAGAGTATAGGAAGTCTCTGGGACAGGAATCTATCCCTCCAGCATGTCCTGTTTATTGTGGTGACAAGATTTAGGTCCCTAGAGCATGTAGCTTGGAGGGATTGGGATTTCTTTAGGTGTAGCATGTCCAACGGCTCTGGGTTTGATATAACTTTATATGTCAGGCAGAGATCACCTCAGAGTAGGTGATATGCTACAGAGTAAAGCTGGAGTTTTTTGAGGCAGTCAGTGTAGGGCATTTGTTTGAGGCCAGTAATCCTCTTTGTGAGGTACTTCTGTGGCCTTTCCAGCTGCTGCAGATGTCTTGAGAGGTACATTCCAAAAGGGGCGTTGCACTCTACAATGAGTAAAATAAACATTCCTTGATGTGATCTCAATAAACTTACATCATTTTTACCAGGTTCATATTAACTTTAAATATTTTTATATTATTTTTCTTATTTTAAAAAGTCATCAGTTTCCTAAATCATGTGTTGCATAACTCGAGTAATTGCAAGATAAGATGGCATTATTAAACTTATTAACATACATAACTTCAAGGTTATTTAAATGTTTTGTATACAAATTTGGCCATTTTACATTTATCTCTTTGAATCACAGTAATAATTGAAAGTATACTTCAACTTGTCCATGTAATTAGGTCTTGGATACTTATTTTGCCTACAGTTGTTTCTCATACACACTCCCTTGCATTCATCCTATATTTACATGTGGATATGAGGTGGCTTACCACAATGTAGCCGTGAGCCTGTGCTGTGGCATGTGGTTGGGCCTCTTGTCGAACCAACTGCTTGGTGGCTGCATGCATAACTGATTAGCAATGCTGCTTCTGGCACTAAGAAGGCCAATAGTGCTGCCTTGGCAGTGATGCGGCTATGTTTTTAATGAATCCCCTAGAAAATATGTTCTACTCCCACAATATCAAACAACTGTTTGGTTGAGAAATCAGCCTACCAGCTAGTAAAAGGCAGATAAATACACAATATAATGTGGTCTCAGTTTCATGTGAACATGCTGGGGATAGTGTCAGAGTCCTCAAAATGCAATGCAAATGCTTGGATATCCTTAGTTATTCTCAGAGCTGACCATGTTTAGAAAAGGCAATGTGGAGTCATATAGATGTTGGTTTGCACAATCATGAAGTATAATTCTTGACCACCTAACACCATCTGGCACACATTATTACCTCAAAGCACTTGCATGTTCTAAAAGTTGGCACTCATGTACAGGAATATTTATTTCTGCAAAAAGATGCCCCCCCAAAAAAAAAATAATAATAATACTGTTGCTATACTGCATGAGATATGTATAAATGATATTCAGGTGCAATACTCCAAAAAGGTAGCAAAGGCAATGCACAGCAGAAGTAGGAAGTGTAAGGAATATAAAAAGGAAGATAAAAAATGTGATTTCATTAACAATGGTTGTCCACTGTGTAAATGAAATGTGAATGTATTCCTTTAAAACCAAACTGGTCAGTAATAATGGTACCATTCTAATACTCCTGCTGGTTAACTGTGCTTGGTTAGGATGATGTCACATCCCAGAGAGAATGGTACTAAATCTGTGAACAACAGCCCTGCAATGCTTTCTTCATTCTAGTACTTGGATTTCGAATGATGGCAGCACGTATGAAGGCATGGGGGCACACTCTGAGCTGGCCAGATAAAGAAACCAAATTAATGCTATACCTTCTGAGTTATTCAGACCTAGATAAGATAAATGTGTGCTTGAGAAATTCTGAGTAGAAAATAATTGACATCTGGCAGGAGTTAGGTAAGCACTTCTCATCTCTAACAGTGATCACCAGCTTGTTGGGAATGGACTAGATAAAACCTCTTTGATTTGGTTTGAATCAAACTCTTGTCTAAAACTATGCCTGAGTGACCATGGTAATATAGACCTGGCAGTAGGCAGCACAGTGCTAAGTAGGTTTTGTTCGGTTGGGGAGGTAATTTTTTTTTTCCTCTCTGAGTTGTAGTTTGTTGCCTAGTTGTACTTTTAGTGTAGGAGTTAGGAAAAATGTAAAGGGTTATTGGTAGCAATGGGGTTAACAAAAGTTTATTTACATGTTTGCTGCCTGATGTGTTACCAGATTAGGATTGTTCTTATTATATGTTATTATGGTCAACTGCCCAAATTTTGAAGAATGTCAAGATATTGATTCATATATATTTGTCTTTGTTCTAGAAACACTCACCTTAGAAATGTTAGTTGATCATGCTTCAGTTTTTTGGATTATTCAGTCTGTAACAGGTAAGAGCCATATTGCTATTTAAAAGGGGATTTTGTCGAGGACATATGTGTGTAAGGGCAAAAGGCATGACATCCAAGTTAGTCCCAGGCCCATTGATGTGGTCAGAAGGCTCAGTATAAGTCATAGTTAATACTTACAGATGATCCTCATGCTAGGAGAGAAAAGCAAAGGAATTACCAACCTGCTAAGTGTGACTTAGGCATCAGGTGAATTTGTGAAACAGAACTGCACTTTAATTGATGTTAAAGGCATTTTCATTGCCAAACATGGGGGACTTGCTTTATTGATGATTTAGATGGGTTTATGGTCACAAAGGATTGGAGTTCTCAGTTTCCAGTACATGGCAAACTAAATGTTAAATTTTCAGTTGCAGCAGTGTAGAGGTAAGCTACCACTGCAGACATATATGTTGGCACGTGGCAGAATGACCAGATTTATGGTATAGAGTTTTTTTGTTTATCATAAATTAGGAGCTTGCAGGTACTGCAGACTTAAGTCTCTAAATAAGGACATACAGTTGAGTTTCATATCTTTTAGTAAATACATGCTAGCACAGATTCTGTAATCTGGAAATGTTGTAATTCGCATGTGCTGAAAAAGAGGTTTGTTGACCGTGTGCGAGTAGGACCACAATGTCTTTAATCTCTCATTTAATAGGGTAGTTGTGTTGTAGCTTTGGGTTGTCAGGTATTTAACTTGTGTGTTTTCCTTTTATTGTTGAATATGCCATGCTGGTAAGGGACATTGTGAAAGGTGTAATCATTTTGTTTTGGGGACAGGATGTTTGGCAGTCATTTCGACATGCTGGTTGACTATGTCTTGTAGGGGATTAATATCCTTGCTTGTAACTTGTTACCCTTCCTTGATGCTCATGAAGGACAACATAGAAGAAGGAAGAAAAGAAACTGGCCATGACATATTGATGGTGATCTAGTTCCACCTGAGGTAGGTGAAATAGTATGGTGTTCCAGCAGTTATTAACTGATGGAGGTTACTTTATATTGGGTCATGATCCCTTTCATTTTAGGCACCAAGGGGCCAACCTGGATTACAGATGGGACATATAAGGGGAAGTGGGTCATTGTTTTCAAGCAGTTGCTCTGAGTTAGAAGGGAATGGGTTAGGGAGGTGGGAGGCTAGTTGGGAGTTGGGATTGGGAATATTAAAGAGAGGGTCAAAGTCATCTGGATTTTAATTTTCCATTTGTGTTTTGCAGATAGCCAACATGTACACTTTGAAGGAACATTGAGCTCTTTAGTCTCAAGTGGAGGAGTTCATCAAGGATGTAGGGTCATCAGTGCAGCCTAGGGGGGAGCCATTAGCAGAGCCAACTACTGACAGATGGACAAGAAGAGGAAGAAAATGTAAGGCAGTGAAGGAGCTGAAGAGCACCAAAACAGGGAAGAGACCAAGGAAATTAGCCAACAGTAGGACTAAAGGGGCCAGTAGAATTCAGGCAGTGGAGCACCAGCTGCCTGCATGCAATAATTCTGATGATCAAGTTGAGGGTGGGTTAGTAGATGCTAGATTAGCTTAGCATCTGCAAATGCTTAAGGTGATCACAGAGAGACAGGTTGCATGAGTTGATTTCTTTCAATAAATATGTGTGGGAAATATCAAGGCAGTTAGGTGCCATAGGCACATCCATTGGTGAAGGAGGAGACAGCCCTGTGCTGTTTCCAGGCCAGGCTGATCAGGTTTTAGGGTAGGTGGTTTAGGGTAGTGTTTTAGACATGTGTGCGCAACTGGGGGATTGTTTGGCAACCCAGACTTTTCTTGAGAGTGGGTTTGGAGTGTTTATTATGCCCCATGTTGTGGTAGATGTCATAGAGGAAATAAAGGGATGGGAGTTTGTTGACATTTTTGATTGATTGATTGATTGATTGATTGATTGATTGATTGATTGATTGACACTGACGGGGTGCAGAGCTTAGTTCAGGCAGAAGGTCCTGGAACTAAGGATCCAGTAGCTGCTGTGGTAGCTTTAGGTAGGACTAGGCTGGCCAAATTTAGGGCTTGGACCTAGAACCATTGGATCCTGTGTTTTGTGTACTATATGGATATAATACTGCATACAGATGCATTGTAGGCCTTGCCTCTGCTGGCATATTTCTTGATTATCTGTGAACTACATAGATTAAGGACAGGTAATGCATGGTCGTGGTTTGATCAGAGTTTCCGTAAGCATAAAGCAGTTGACAATAGACTGATAAGGGAAGTCAGACATGCCAACATTTGACTAATAATGCGACAATGTTGAATATCTGGGGGAGGTTGTGCAAAGTAGGCATTCAAGAGAGAGGGTGACAGAGTAGGGACATGCTGGGCATTTAATGTCAGTCAATGTTCCGGGCCAGTTTGTAGATTTAGTTACATGTATGCTGTGTGTATCTGTGCGTGTGTGTGTGTGTGTGTGTGTGTGTGTGTGTGTGTGTGTGTGTGTGTGTGTGTGTGTGTGTGTGTGTGTGTGTGTGTGTGTGTGTGTGTGTGTGTAGGGGTAACCATCCTGCTGTGAAATGCTGGCACAAGGACTGTGATCCGTGATATCCAGCCTCTCCAGTGAGCAAAGGGTTCAAGTAGACGAATGTTGTGCAGTGTCAGAGTTTCAGGGAAAAGGTTAATTTTTGTGGACAGAGGGGAGCTACACTTTTTTGAGGCCATAGGGAAGTCATTTTTTTCATTTACCTATTAGGGCTGAGGTATTAAAGGCCCTGTTAGTTGACATACCAGGCAGTGCTGTGAGACAGTAATTGATTGAGGGTTTTTTGTTTATATCTGGGATGGGGGGAATCTGTGGTACCCTTTTTTTAATTTAAATTCAGTCAAGGAGAAAGGAAGTATTGTTCATTGTTTGTTAGACATACAAGTGCAGGCCATCACGGTGTTGGGTGTTGTTAAGGTACTGACATTTGAGACTTATTACATTTCCCCATTGGCATTAGTTCTTAAGAAAAAACTTTGGTGATTTAGATTGATTCATCATTTATCTTATCTTGAAAGCATTTTGGTATATAATTTCTTTAGAACAGCGGATCTCTAGGTGCAGTATGCATTGCTAGATTATGTTGTCCGTTTAATCCAGGAACTTCAAGACCCATGGCTGGTTAAGTTGGGCATGGAGGTGGGCTTTTGGTTGCTGATGATCAGTATGCTAGATTGGCTGATAACAGGTAAGTGTTTGGAAGAGCTCTACTATTTTGATAAGGTGATGGTGATGGGTTGTGTGATTGTCTGAGATTCCTTTGAAAAATTCAGCTCAGCACTTCATTGGACCTGGTAAACTAAGGTTTCAGAGCAGAGGGTAGTGCATTGCATAGATGGCTTTTTACTGAACAGTAAATACAGGTGGGAGCCTGAGGTAGCCAATGCAACCTTTCAGGAGTGTATAAGGTCTTGGAAGTGCCATTAGCAAGTAACATAGTGGAAGGATGGAGTCAGGTCCTGAATGTTTGTGGGTTGATATTGGATACAAATAACCAGTCATTTTGCTTACCTGTCAGTAAGTTTGATAACCAGAAGAGCAAGATGAAGGCAGTTAGAGGGAGAAAAAAGTGGGGACTACAGAGGTAATGGAGTTGTTGCAGTAATAATTTTTGCGGGAAGGGTAATATCCCTCCAGATAGAAACTTTTGCACATCAGTTGCAAACTTTGTGATGGGTAGTAAGGGTAAATATCACTGGATTAAGATTTCACAGATGGTAAAGGCAGACTTGTCACTTTGGGCACTGCTTTTGTTGGGCATTAATGGGGTGTCATTTTTACAAGAGGATTGTGTGAAGACTGTGGCACTCAAGCTGTTTACTGATGTAGCCAGAGTCTATGGCATGGGGGTGTTTATTGATCAGGGAGGTTTGTGGCACATTTGCCCAAGGAATGGCCAGACATTTGGAGGAAACAATATGACATTTCTGGAGCTCATGCCGATATGGGCAGCTTCAGTAGTTTGAGGAGAGGAGTTGCAGAACACATGGGTTATATTTTTGTCCAATTACAAAGTTGTAGTGCATGTTTTGGCAAGGAAGTCAACAAAGTCAAATACCCCACAATGATTCTCAAGACTGGCTAGCATAAGCCTAAAAACAAATGTAAACCAGCCAAAACTGAAAGACCAGGAGCCAAGACCCACTCAAAGATATTTGCTTCTTTATTTCTTGGCGCCTAGTCTTTCAATGTTGACTGGTTTAAGTCAACAAAGTCAGTTTCGGTGGTGTTGGCTTTGAGAAAATGAATGTTACAGAGTTTGTTAATTAATTTAACTTTTCAGCCAGGCTTATTCCTGGTCTGGTCGATAATATAGGTGATTGTCTTTCTCTTCTTCAGATTCAAAGGTACCGTGCTTTAGTTCCAAGTCCGAGGTAAGATCTTAAAGGTGTTACATCAGGAGATATGGGATCTTACAGAAGTGTAGAAGACTGGTCGATCTGCAAGTCATGGTCAAGTTCTACCTGGAAGGCTTATAATGCAATGGTTGTGGAATTGTGTGGTTTGTTATTATCTTTATATAACATGAAAGTGCTGTGTCCAATGTTTCATAGACAACCAAATCATTCCTCTGAAATACCTGTCTCCAACTTTATTTCTGAAATTAAATAATTATCAGAGTTTAGTGCTAGGAGTTTCTGGAATAAATTCCAATGACAAAACATCCACTGAAATTTCCAAGAATAGGGGACACTTTTTCTAGGGTAAGACCTTGCTCATCTTAAAGAAAAACAGCAGTGTGTCATGATATGTTCAGATCCTAAACAAAAATGGTCATAAATCAAGGATAAGTCCAAAGGAAAATACTGGAAGTAAAATTTTGTGAACTTTCTACAAAATGAATTATGCTGCCTCTCCCAACTAACTAATAATTATTTCCTTTTCTTTATGGGAATGCAAACACCTTACGAAGAAAAATGAATATGAAAAATATTTTGGGACTTCACCTAAGGATGGCTTTTTAAGCAGACATTAATGTATGGGCTTTAAAGATCCCTGTTCATTAAGGTGGAGTCTACCCAGATAAAGCTACCATTTTACTTATTTCTTGTTTATAAAACTACAAAAAATAAATAAATAAATAAATAAATAAATAAATTAGTCAGCTCCATGGTGTAAAGGGATAAAGCCCTGCCTACTATCCAGCTGACCTGAGTTCAGATACAGACATGGGAGCTGGACAGAAAAGGCAGAGGAAAGAAGAGATAGGGATTACTCACCTCTTCTGAGGGTGAAAGAATATGTCAGCATGCTGCATCAAAGCCTGAATGGCATGAATCACAGCTGCAGTCTTGGATAGTGTGGACAGGCATCTGAAATATTTTTCACCCTCTGTATTCCCCAATGCATTTCCCCAGAGTTATGGCATTCCCAGTACATAGAAAAACATGGTAGGGCTTCCAAATTAACCTGCCTACCTTGATTGTTGAGTGGTTATAACTTGCTAAGCTGAAAAGCTGCCCCATCTGAAAATATAGACCCCCCCCATGAATGTGTATGTCTGGGGTTGTGCCCTAACATGTAGTTGTCCCTGTGAGTGTAGAGTAATAGGATGTAATGGAGACTTAGAATTTGGCAGTGACTGACCACCCCAATAGTAATTTTGCACAATAAACTGTCCTAGAACTTCAGAAAAGCGCCATACGTTTCTATAGGTAATGTGATGCAAACACCATGGACACGTAATAGATATATTGCCTTTGTCCACAGATGTATACTGGAAATCTGAATTTAGTAATTGAAGTGTCATGTTTTATCTACAGATAAAAGGTCTTAAAAGTTGGAAAACAAAAATAGCATAAATTATTTTATGTGCATCTTCCTTCCATTACTCTTTTGTACCTCTACTTAATTTTAGCTGTTTTACAGTAACTGTTGTAACTATGTGAAATATTAGAAATGTTATTTGGAATGTGTTTTATATACACCATGTAATATGGTAATTACTTAATGGTAATGAATACAGATAACATCTTACGGTAATAAAGCTTGCAGTAGAAGAGTTTACTGTGAGTCACCTGGTATTATACTGTTTAAATTCAATGCCTGTAACAAAACAATGTGGAAGATGTCTATCTCTCAGAGAGAAGGATTTTGTGAGTAATTGTGAAGAGACTAAGGGATTCTTGACTAGAAGAAGCTGTGGACTGCCAGAGGCCTAGTTTAATTTTGGATTTTCTTAGGAAGTGCAAGGATATTATGTAATTACCCACGGTTTACCAAACAAAGTGGGTAATAGCATTACCCATTACCAGGCGTGGTTATTGCTATTATATTATGACATTATTTAAGAAAAGAAACTATTACTTTTCTTAAATAATGGCATAGTATAATGCCTGTTTACCGCCCAAGATGTCTGGCATCCATGTAGTACTGATGTACTGCGCGCGCGCGAGTACATCAGAGTTGTGGCAAAAAGCAACAGAGAAAGCAAGATCTCTGTTGCTGTTTGTTCGCTATGTTAATGAGTTAACATAGCGAGACAGTTTAAAATAAGCAACGGACATCTCCGTTGCTTATTGTTAAACTCATTTGTTAAATGGGTTTAACATTTGAGCTTTAAAATAAGCAAGCAAATCTTGTTTATTTTTTTTTAAACTCGGCTATGTTAAACCCATCATTTAATAGCGAAGACAGTGTTTAAAAAAGCAGTTATTCTAATGGAAAAGACCTTTTCCATTAGTATAACGCTGGCCAATCAGCGTGCACATTTTGGGGGGATCATGGTATAATAGAGGTTATTGTTACTCAAGCGGTACCAAGAGACAAACGATGGATGTATGTGAGGCAGCTTAACCAGAGCTGTTGTACCAAGATTGTAAATTGTGAGGCATTTAGTGATTAACAGACAGACTTTCAGGAAAGCACTTGGACTGTAAGTAATCATATGTTTTAAAGTTAAATGTGCTTGTTTTCCATTCATGATAAAATTAACTTCACTTTAAAATTTTCTCTGTAAATAAACTGCACTTAAAGAAATTGTCTGTAGTAAATGTCACTTGTTACTATACACAAACACAGACACAAAAAAGAAACAGTGGCACATTACATCAGAACCACACAACTTTAAAACACATTTTACTGAAAATGCCATATGCACTGAATACATCTCTTAAAGCTTTTTTGTGGGTGGGCACCCCCACCCCTCCCCCACACAGGTCCCACAAATTAAATATATGAATTCCAAAGTTGCTCAAATTCAGAGACAAAATACTCCTGTCACAATCAATCATTGCTGGCACACATGCACAGACTTCTAGACCTGGAGGTACAATTTAACAGTGGGCATTAGCAAGGAAGTAATACTGGTTAACTTTAATTTGCATTATGATCTCTATGCTCCAAAACTGAGTTAACAGACATTTTCTACAGGTTAACATAGTTTTGGATCAAAAGAGTTTCAGTCATTTGTGGTTGAGATCAAATGAGGTTTTTGGTCAAATGGGCCACTATTGATGTTTTTAGATAAATGAACTTTAGAGCAAATGAACCGTAAATAAATATATATGTGTGTGTTTGTGTGCATGCCTTTATACACACTCTTTCCCTCTATAAATATATATATATATATATATATATATATATATATATATATAGACACTCACACACTATGTCTATATCTGTATGTGTATATGGTTCCCATTCAAAATATCTAAAACCCATAACATCTAAAATCATAACATCGAAACCATAACATCTAAAACCCAAAACATCTAAAACCCATAACATCGGATTTCATAACATCTAAAATGTTCATCACAACATCGAACACTACAAATCACATAAAAATAACATTCTCTCCACATATAATGACACCAAACTAACAAACAGACTTTTTACTACGTTTCTGTAGGGGGGACACCAACTCCGAGATCACACTGCAGTGAGAAAAAGTTAATTTCCTAACCCCACTGTATTACAATCACAAAGAATGTACACATAATGTCTATGTCCTAAAAAACACATACAGAGTAGCAAAATAAGCACTATATAAATAGTATAAATTCTTACACTATATAAATAATAACTATAGAAATAAAAACTACAACATCTTATAGTGACACCACAAAATTAACAGATTAAACTATAACATTTACACATTTGATGATACCCTATTATATATTATACATTTTAGATGTTATGAAATTTAATATTCTGAGTTTTAGATGTCATGGATTTTAGATGTTATGGTCTCGATATTTTTGATTTTAGATGTTAGGAGTTTTAGATGTTTGAAGGGGAACCGTGTATGTATATGGACCACTGAAAAAATGAGAAAGTCATGGGATAGATACAAACTTGAAAAAATGTGACTGAAAAAGATATGTTTCTATGTAATTTTATCTGGTTAACCTAAAAAATATTAACCTATAAACATGTTTATAGGTTAAATAAACATAATTATGTAATACTTTTGCTGCCAAAATGACATCTAAGAAAAAAATGCTACAATTATGAAATTAAGCCTAGTTCACTAATATTTTGACAGTATAACAGACAAATTGTACTATCAATGGATAACATTATTTCTATTATATAAATTTTCTTCTGCATTCTGCTAATTTAAGTCAGTTTTAGGTACTTTTTTGTATATGGTTATCGCCTACCTTTCCCAATCTATCCATAGTCTGTGAATAGTTTAACCACAGTTATTGCCATGCACAGCTGTTTGTTGTATGTTGTTCACATCTTAGTGATCATGATAATTCTCATCCTATCTATAAATATGGCGTACTTTTTTTCCCAAGGCTTGTGCTCTGTGCACTACTGCTGCTCAGTTTTCCATTCCGGCAGTTTGTTATCATTACCATCTTCTCATCCCTACACTGCTTTTAGTCATCATCATGCTTGCTTTCCTGAGATTTAGAGTGCTCTTCAGAGTCTGGCTTTCCATTTCTGGTAATGCTAATCTGTGAACAGATGTAATGTGTTCTTATGCAAATAAGGTCAGCAGAGATCATTCAGCGCAGACTACAAAAACGTGGAGGCGATTTGATAAACATGCCTCCCTATGGCAAAAATGCTTAAGGGAAAAGTGTCAAGGGGAAAGTATTACAGGGAAAAGCCACCATAGATATTGGTGTGTTAATACGATTCACAGACATAAACATTATTTGCATATAACACATGTAAAAGACCTAGAACTTATGAACATTTTGTTTAACAGCACCATATTACAATGGAATTAGTGGAATTATGCTGCAAATTAATAAAACCATGGAATTTTAAAGTAAGAAAAAAATAGAAGCACAGGGAACTAATATGAAACAGTTCCAAATTAGATAAGGTCATTCAGATCACTTTTAGAAATATTTGTTTTATTCATATGATGAGGTAAGCTGTGATTAGTAAATGGGAAATCATTACAGCAGCAGTGGAAATCATTAGTGTACTTTTGCATCTTTTAGTGATTGTGCATATGATGGGGTAAGCTATATTATAGGATTACTAGAATGTGGTAGGGGCAAATGAAAGGACAGGTATGTACTGATAAAATGTATTCACGATTGCGCAAACATTATTCCAGCACAAAGTTACTTGGCAGGACCCTACATGTCTATATAATTATGGAGATGTGTCACATAACTTTTTTTTCCTGAGGATGCCAGCTACATGAGTGATGATTATGTGAAACACTGGTACAGAACAAGAGATGATGGCTGAGAAAGGACAACTTAAAACATTTTTACAGGGTCAGCAATCATCTCAGGAAATTGCAAAGTAAATAGAATATCAGCAACAATGCTTTTTACAATGGATGTGCTTATGAAGCAGATATTTGACTACGACTCACAACAAAACTTCATTAGCATATGCCACCTTACATAATTTCTCATCTACATTTCATTGTAGTTACTTTGCTTACACAAATTTATGGCCATCACAACTTAATGAAAATGACCTCTGTGAATCAACATTCAGCTATGCTAATTCGCGGACAGCACGGATGCCCCAACCTGTTTGCTTATTACTATGAATACCAGCCTTAATCTATTATACAAAGAAATGTTTCACTAGTGTCCTAATATTAGCACTCACTATTTCTAGAACTTTACAATTTGCTTTTTAATTTTCCTTCCCTGCCAAGGGCCAGGTCATGCCTCTGAGGAGAAAAACTGTGCAACACTATTTTTATAATCCTACCCCTTAGACGCACAGAATTTCATGTAGTCTCATCTACAATTTTTCTGCTTAAACCTATGGCACCTAGGATAAATGCTCCCTGTATCTGTGACCATATCCTGATAGTGTATCCATTTCTATTGTTGATGTAATACTTTTCTTCTTGTATCCATTGTGCTGATTTTGCAGGAGTTCACTGATATTATCATGCAGACTATCATTTTCCTGGCTTTCAAGTCTGTAAAACTTATGTTCTTTTTTTGGTAGTGTTTATCCTTTGTAGCTATGATATATTTTCTGATTTTATTTCTTTGTTAGTTTATTTGGCATGGGAAACTAATATGAAGCAGTTCAAAATGAGATACGATTAACTGGAATGTCTTTTTCCTATGGATATACAACTACTACTACTGCTGATAGTACTACTGTTACCACTACTACTACTGCTACTACTACTGCTGTTACTACATACTACTACTGCTACTACCACTACTGCACTACTGCATAGTACTACTACTGCCACTACTACTACTACATATTACTACCTGTACTGCTATTACTAGTACTACTACTACTGCTACTGCTGCTACTGCTACTACTACTACTACTACTACCACATACTACTAGTCCTACAACTACTACAACTAGTACTACTGCTACTGCTACTACATACTACTACTGCTACTAATACTACAGCTGCTACTACAGTTACTAATACTACTGCTACTACTACTGCTATGAGTACTACTGCTGCTGCTACTGCAACTTCTACTACCACTACTACTACTACTAAAACTACTACTAATAATAATAAGAGCTCCACATATCAAGTGTGTTACATGGATCAAAAATGACTGGGCTCCCTCCCCTCTATTTCACTGATTACAGTAATGTACAAACATCAATTTATTGGAAATCACTTTTCCCACGTAAGGCATTCCTTCCATTCATACTAAAAAATAGAGATTGGTAGGTCCCGAATTATGTCTGCAGACTACATTATTTTACTAAGTTTTACAACTGCATAATGTGCAAACACCCTATGCTTAGTAAACAAATTCAACTACATCTAAAACAACAGTTCAAATATGAACACACACACATACTCACACTTATAATTATGTCACATTGATAATTATATGTTCTTTTACTGTTTTTTTAAATGCAATCATTGTCTCTTCCTTACTTACGAAAACATTATTACCCTTTCTCCAGTGTTTATATGCCTTCCATTTTATTCATATTCAGAAACAAGCACTGCATTTGGAGCCAAATGAATAGCTATTTTTTAAATCTCGTCTGCCTTTTTTTTCCACTGATTCCTCTATTCAATGATTATTGCAAATATAACTTCCCATTTTAAATTGACTTAATGGATAACTATTCTCCATTATTCACCTTTGCTGTACATTAAACTAGAAGGTAGCTAGGTGACTAGGAGATGATTTCCATGATAATGTCAAATTAACCAGATTTCCAGTGAAGTTAACTTAGGTAACTGAATAATATGGCCAATATCAACTCTACTCTGTCGATCAGTTATAATTCCCTTTGGCTGACAGTAAATGTCACATATTTTCTAGCAATCAATTTGAATTCCTTAAGGAAATGCCATCTGTATGGTTCCATCAAATAGACATTTTAACTCTGTGATTATTTTTTTCCTGAATACAGCATTGTTATTAAGTGATAGTTAACTAATGATTAATGGCATATGTGCATGTTTGCCTGTTCAAGAATACACGCACACACACACATGGGACTGATGTTTGCAATCCTCCAAGTCTCTGTCTGTATGTTTCCATAAACATAAATGCTAGTTACAAAAAAGGAAGCCTCACTTGCATTGTTTTGTCATGGCTTTAAAGGGAATGCTAATATTTGCCAAAAAGATTTGTTGTTTGCTGTCTGACAGTTCTGTATAAACTAAAGAAACAGCGAATTATGCCCGAATATTTACATATGACTGTGTGAGAAAATACAAAATTCAGAAATCAGACTAATAATCTTTTAGAAGAGGTTTCAAAATGATCTCAATCCCTACCAAAATTTTATTAACAATGGGAGTTTCAGCTACACACACATATGAAGGTAATCAGTCAGTGGATTAAGTTAACCCAAGCTCCAAAAAATTCTGCCATTGATATTATGTTTTTATGAGAAGCTTGCAGAGCTAACGTAGTATATATAGTAACTCTTAGTAAATCAGAGCAAAGCACATATTCCAGCAATAATTTCTGAACACTATTGACCAATGGAAAAAGTATCTAAATATTTCCCTAATCTGCAATACATGTGCCTAGTAGGTTTAAAAGAATGAATAAAACAAAAAAGTAACTCTTTTATAAATAGATGAATTTTGTTAAAATAAAGATATTAAAACAGGAGAACTGCTACTTGCTACTGTTCTAACAATATAATTAAGGAATTCTGTCAGATAATAACACCACTTCTCATTGCTTTCACATACCACTGATAGAAGGATATGTTTAGAGCAAATGCCACATGTACCCACATTAATGAATGAATTAGTAGTCAAAAATGAACCAGTGAGGTGAGCAGCTTCACAATCTGCAAAATTGTCCACAAAAAAACAAGAATAGTTGTCATGCAAAACCTTATGAAAGGTTGCATTGCTTCCCTTGGATATTCACTCTGCTGTCATATAGTTGACATTTCAGGTTCCTTGTTACTTTGTATAATTGCTGTTTCACATTTGCATGTTCAAAATATATATTTTTTATTGCAGATAAAATTGCAGGGGTGCAACCACCAGAGACCTTTATACATTAACGTGCAACAAGTACTTCATGTAGTCTGTTTTTCAAGTGGTAAACATGCTATGTTTATTAAAGACAAAATTGAAAAACACAGAATATTTTTTTCAAGGAAATATATGCCTGCATAATGCTAAACTGGCATACTAACTAAATAATATTGTTTTGTTGTACTGACCAACATATTAAACTGTAATTTGCTCATTCAGCACTCTGACCTTTCTTCCCCTACTTTGGTATAATATACCTTAAGCAAATATAAGCATATTAGATGATATTCTACTCTGCCATCCTTTCCTTAACCTTAAATCATGGCCTTGCTGGTACGTGGTAATATTTAGACTAACCTTGGAATTTGGTGTATTTTCCCTAATGTACTTTCACTGCAGCTTATACCTTGCCTACCTGAAAAATAGTAAATATTTTTCATTAAAGGTTCAGTCAGTTTGTTTACTGGGGCAGTATACTGATCACAATAGACCATTTGCAGGCACAGCTCAGGTTTGTTTGTCTTTCGGCTTTTTCCCGGTAAGGGGTCACCACAGCAGAACTCTGGTCCGCTAATGCTTGGCAGTAGAATTTTACAAAATGCCGAGGTGCCAGCTCGACACCCAACCTTCAACGAATGCTCGCCCATTTATGCACGCATGTCTTTTGAATGCTACCCAATCGCGGGGAGGACATGTAGACTCCACACAGAAGGCACTCCTAAGCGAAGCTGAGAATTGAACGGAAGAACCTCTTGCTGTGAGGTACAAGATTGTGATGGTTGGCCCAATATATTATTTTCAAATTAATACATTCTGTTAACTTACTGCCCTCCTCCCCTATCTCTATATATTTAACTTTTTGAAAAAGTTAAATATACAGAGATAGGGGAGAAAGGCAGTAAGTTAACAGAATGTATTAATTTGAAATTAATATATTGGCCCAACCATCACAATCTTGTAGAGGTAATCTTGAACACTCACAGCACGTTTAGTCCTACAGTTATGTAAACAATGTAAAAGAAATACATGCAGGACCTCTTATCTACCATGCTAAAGCCTATGGGCACCTGACTGATGACTGCTGATTTTTTTTGTTTACAGGAAATCAGTTGTTTAACCTTCTCATCATCTTTTTTCTTTTGCTGTTCTGAGAAGATTGCTTAGTTAAAGGAGGACTGGAAATCAAAGTTTTATTTTATATACACTAGTTTACCACATTTTGTGTCTTCTAGTGTTAGTCATGTCATGTGTTGTTATTAAAACAATGTCGCATCTCTTAGGTTGGACGAAAAAGGAAGACTATAATAAATAATTGAAAAAACTACACGTTACACAATGTGGTAAACTAGTGTATATAAAATAAAACTTTGTTGTGAGCCTTTGGGTACACACATAGACACTTTGCTGTAACTTATCAACAGTAAATAGTGAATAGCAGTTTTCATTCATAACAGCATTTTAAAATACTTCTATTGTTTTTAACATGCTTTTTAGCTAACTATTAAAATATATATTTGTAGCAATTGATTTACGTTTTATAATTTTGCATATTAAATTAAATGTAGTAATGTTTTTACGTAAACTATAGTGACGTTTGTTTTACGTATTGACGTGACTGCAAGTTTAAATTTTGGCACTTTTTCAGTGTCAGTTTCTCTGAAGAAGTTACTGTCTTTTCGGTAACGAAAACATTTGTCTTTATGAAAATAAACTTACGTTCAGGACATTAATTTGGGACTACTGTGACTACTTTGTGGATTACCTTACCATTTGTTTTCGTGGCTTCCAGTTTTTTGGCGTTGTTTCACATGGAAATACATGTTTGCAAGGGTTTACTATCGTTTGTACGAACGACAGTCTGTCGGCAGCACAGCTGCCAAAAATCAGAATGCCTTGCACAAAATTTAAATGGATGGGATAGTCAAATACACTTATGCGAATGCAGTAGTGCATTTACATAAGTATATTTGACTATCTGCACGGAGATTGCAGTACAGTGGGAATTGGAAATTCCTCCATATCCCCACTGTAGTGCAATCTTGTAGTTAGAATATATTAGTAGCGGGGAGTGTAGGGGTTGCAGGGGGTGCAGACCCCTGCAAAAATGTTATATGTCATATAGGAGTCTGATTTACATCAGCTCCTATACTGCTATTACATAATCATTTCGGTAACAATGTCGACTCAAATGTGTTGATTATTTGGGTCAACATTGTGGCCATTCGGAATGTTTGTGTTCGGTTTTACTTTTCATCGTTTTGAACGGCAAAGGT